>NC_044207.1:1591364-1643375 GCF_900880675.1 Sparus aurata | reverse complement strand
ACACTCACCCGCTTCTCTCTCTTTCACACAACACACTCACCCGCTACCTCTCCACACACACTCACCCGCTCTCTCTCTTTCACAGACACACTCACCCGCTCTCTCTCTCTTTCACACACACACTCACCCGCTCTCTCTCTCACACACAACTCACCCGCTCTCTCTCTTTCACAGACACACTCACCCGCTCTCTCTCTCTTCACACACACACTCACCCGCTCTCTCTCTCTCTCTCACACACACTCACCCGCTCTCTCTCTCTCTCACACACACTCACCCGCTCTCTCTCTCTCTCTCACACACACACTCACCCGCTCTCTCTCTCTCACACACACACACCCGCTCTCTCTCTCTCTCTCACACACACTCACCCGCTCTCTCTCTCTTTCACACACACACTCACCCGCTCTCTCTCTCTCACACACACCTCACCCGCTCTCTCTCTTTCACAGACACACTCACCCGCTCTCTCTCTCTTTCACACACACACTCACCCGCTCTCTCTCTCTTTCACACACACACTCACCCGCTCTCTCTCTCACACACACACTCACCCGCTCTCTCTCTCTCACACACACACACTCACCCGCTCTCTCTCTCTTTCACACACACACTCACCCGCTCTCTCTCTCTCACACACACACTCACCCGCTCTCTCTCTTTCACAGACACACTCACCTGCTCTCTCTCTCTCTCTCTCTCTCTCTCAGTTTGTAGACCTGACTAAATGAAATTTAAGACCTCGAAAGAAAATATGTCCGTTTTTAAGACGTTTTAAGGCCTTAAATTTAAGGTTCAGAATTTTAGACTTTTTAAGACCCCGCGGGAACCCTGTTTTTTACCGTTATTTTCTTTATCATTATACATTTTTTATGGAAACAGAATCTGTTTTAGAAGTCAGTGGGCCCCATGACATAGAAGCTATTAACAAAAAAAAAAATGTCTGCATATTAATATTCATATAAAATAGAGGAAGCACTAAAATACAATAAGAATAGCTGTGTCTTATTCATCCAGTTTATTAATATAATCTGCTGGTTTGGAGTCACTGGTTCACATGACATGGAAGATATGGAATAAAACTGCAGTTATTTTGTATTAATATATTTATGCTAAGTAATTTCATGACAGTCCCTAAATCAGTCTCAGTGATTCAGCGCGAGGCTCTGGGAGGTGAGCTGACCGTCCTCCTGCTGCTGACACTGGGTGAACCTCAGTAAAGTCACTGCTGGACCCGAGTGAATAGCTGCTGAATATCCAACCAGAAACTAACTTCATCCCGGTTCGATGGGTCGCCTGTTGCAGCCTTTGAATATGATGACGAGGATTTCAGTCACTCAACTTAAACGGTGACTTGTAGAAATGATATAAATAGCAGTAATGACAATAATAATCGATTTAGGGTTTTTCACTGTGTGCAACTTAAATTCGCCATTCGCACGTTATGTTAAACCTACAAACGTCACGTCTTTTTTTTTTTTTGCGGCAGCGCTGAAAATCCCGCAGCAGAATGCGTAAAGGGAACACTGACACATCAGATAACCTTCCGCAACGATTGCAGGCTCTTTGGTAGAGCTCTGCTTTCAATGAAGTTCCGTCGTGACAAATGAATGAACTGCTTGTGGAGTGACATGAAGACATGAATCAGAGGCACAAACAACGTTGACAGCGGTGGCCGGTCATTATGTTTACCAATACCTGACCCGTGCCTCTCGCACACACGACGCCCCCCCCCCAGAGTTGCCTCATTATCGCCGCAGCGGCAGTTCGCCAATTCTCTGCCATTGTTTGTTCACACAGTGCGAAGCAATTCCGCTGTAAAGACGAACCAGTGTGTAGTTCACACAGCTAGCCGGTGCTGCGGTACCTAAAGAGGCGTGGCAGTATAGGTCATGATGATGTGTTTTTTTGACGTCGTGTTCTCCTGTTAATTTGAGCTTGTACCTGCTGACTGTTTATAATCATATGGATGCTGTTATAATGTGTTGTGATTGAGATCTTGACCCACCAAATATCCTGGAAATTGACGAGGTCAACTTTTTCGCTCTAAATTACAAACTGGAGGCTCTCTGACTCTCACACTCACGTGAGGGAGGCCGTTTTCTGGGGAAAAGTTCACTGAAGCCTTGGTCGGGAGGGCTGACTATCGCAGTGTTTTTTTCCCCAACACAAACAGTTGGTGGTAAGGCTGGGTAAAAAAATCAATTAAATCGATTTCATTTAAATTTTGCAATATCGGTTCATAGGGCATGAGATAGATTTTTTTCCCATGAACCCCAGTAGTCTCGTGCGCAATGAAGCAGATGTCAGTTTACATCCGGTTGACGGTCACAAACGTGCATTCACACAATGGCCGATGCAGGCAAAACTTTGCTCAGCAAGCCGTCCCAACTTAAAGTCTGTGTAAACCAAAATCAGCCATTTTCTTCTAAACACATCAAACAGGTCATAAATGTGTTTACTTAAAACATGTAAAAGCCATTCGGCCATGTAGAATTCAATTTTGGAGCTAGGCTCACAAACAGTTTTTCAACATTTCTGTGTTGAGGATTTAATGGGCGGGTCAGAAATCATGCAAATCATATGGCCGCGTTATGTAACGCGGCCATATGATTTGCATAAACCCGGCCCTGCTGCGGAAGTGGTATAAATACGTTCAGCGCGTCGGCTTCAGCGGTTCTCCCACTCACTCTCCAGTCTCGGATAGCATTGCTTACAATAGTTTGCAGCTAGCTAACCAGTCAAGCAGTCAGCTAACCAGCCATGTCTCCTCCACATCCTCTGCATCTTTCCTGGATGCCACAGTGTGCAGGGTGACGGCGCTGTTATCTTATTTAAGTTTCCTTCGGATGACAACGTAAGGAAACGGGGGAGTCCGTTGACGCTGGTCAACTGCGTCCCCGGCTTGCATCCTCTCCTCTGCTGACCGCAGCTGACACTCTCCGTCCCGCTGACGGCGGGTCCCACCGGCATAATGTGGCCGCCGCCGCCACCACCGCAGCTGCAGCCGACCCACTCCGTCCCGCTGACGGCGGGTCCCACCGGCGGTATGTGGTGGTATGTGGCGGTAGTATCAGGGCCGCATTATTGGTGAGCCGTCCCAGTGTGAACGGATAATCCGGAGGCGCGGAGCGGGGGCGTGTCGGTCTGACAGTCTGATAACTGCACAGGTCCTTCACTCAACTAAATACAGAGAAATGTCCCACAAAGCAACATTACATGACCGAATAAAAGTAACGTAGTAACTATAACTGTCTTTAGCAACTTATATGAGGAAAACAAATACCACAGCTGTATGTGGAGAAGCGTCTGTCCTCCTGTCCGTCCCCTCCCTGTCCTCCCGACTCTTCCTCACATTTCTGCTCACAAAACAGCGTCTGTCACGCTTGTCACAAGACTTTAACTCACCGAGTGTTTGACGAAAATAAATCACCGCGACCGCCAGCCCTCCTGACTGAGACTTCAGGAAACTGTCCCCCAGAAAACAGCCTCCGTCCCCGCGAGTGACAGAGTCAGACAGCGTCCTGTTTACTGATGGTGATTATGTATAATTATGTAATTTAGCGCGAAAAACTTCACTCCGTCACTTTCCAGGATGTTTAGTGGGTCAGGATCTCAATCACTACACGTTATAACAGCATCTATATGATTATAAACTGTCCGCGGGTTTAGATAGACAAGGGGAACACCTGGGGAACACCTGGGGAACACCTGGGGAGACACCGACGTCATTAACATGACGTGTAGCCCCCGCCGCATGGGCGTGGTTCCAGCGCCTCTAACTGACACACCCCCAGCGTTTCACAGCAGAAAGAAGTGCTTGTTTTTCCATGATTTTGAGACCTAATTTTATATACTTAACAATTTTTTTAATCTTTCAAATTTGGCTCAGTGGTCAATGATACATGTTTCTTTGGTGTGACAAACTCATAACACAATTTTTTTGCCGCTTTACACGGACTTTAAGTCTGATGTCTGGAACCATTTCGGATTTAAAACAGCACAGGAAAAAGAGCTGGATAAAACCAAAGCGGTTTGCAAGATCTGCCAAGCGAAGGTCAGTTATTGTAGAAATACTACAAACCTCAGAAACCACTTGAGAAGGTATCACACTACGCTACTGTTAGCTTCCGACAGCAAGCCATCCGGGGCAAAACAAAAGAAACTGCGGGAATCACTTACATTAAAAGTCGATTCGCCGCGGGCCATAAAGATAACGGAGGCTATCGCAACTTTTGTTTGCGGAGATTTACACCTGTACTCGGTAGTGGAAAACAAAGGCTTTGACATAACAGTGACTTGTCACTACATCGACAACAAGTGGTGCCTCATGTCTCATGTGCTACAGACCACCGAGGTTCTCACGAGCCACACCACTATTAATATAGCTGATATGTTGACGGAGGCCATACAGGAGTGGGGGCTGACCAGCAAAGACCAGCAGTCATGACGGACAATGCTGCAAATATGGTTTGTGCGGTGGCGATAATGCAGCTAATACACATACTTTCTAATGTCAAAATTGCACTTTAGAGACTTTTTGTTCACAGTTCAAGTTGAAACTGTCCAATTTACAAGTTTGCACTTTAAACCTGTTGTTTATAGTGAAGACAAAAAAATAAAGTACATTTGTATTTTGTCACACAGTTGAGCCATTTTCATTATTTAAGAGCAGACTAAATCGAATCGAATCGTGATCAATTGATTCAGAACCTTATGAATCAAAATCGAATCGATTTAGGAAATTAGCCACGATACCCAGCCCTACTTGGTGAGTTAAAGTTTGTTGCCGGTGACAGGAGCCGTTTTTCGTGCAGAAATGTGACGATGATTTGGTAGGACAGGCTTTATTATCATATATTTTTTATGGAAAGTGAATCTGTTTCAGAAGTCAGTGGGCCACATAACATGGAAGCTATTGAGAAAAAATAAAAACAATAAAAAATAGGTGTTTCTCATTTCTCCGGTTTACTAATACAATTTGCTGTCACTGGTTCACATAACATGGAAGATATCTAAAAATATGCAATTATTTTGTATTAATATATTTATGCCAAGTAATTTAATGACAGTGCCATGTTCTGGGAGGTAAGCTAACCGTCCTTCTGCTGCTCACACTGGGTGAACCTCAGTAAAGTCACGGCTGGACCCGAGTAGAGCTTAGAATCAAGCCCGACACAAGACCGTGCACGTTGTGTCCGAGCCCGGCCCGACACACTGAATGTAATTATGAGCCCGAGACCGATTCAAACCCGACAACTGTTTAATACGTGGGCTGTTATAACTGACGTTCTCAACTACAATTGCGAGTTGTTTGAACTACAGAAATCTTAATGAATAATGCAACAAGTGTCGCACTTAAAGGAGAACTTCGGTCGATTTAAACATGCAGCTTCATTGCTCAAGCTACCCTTGACTTGCCAGTACCGAAGACGCGAAAACATTTGGTCCAGCCATTACAGAGCTCCGTCAACGGAGACTTAGCATTGAACGCTAACAGCATGGGGTCAGAACTTTACACTGTGTTTTAAGCGTCTTAACATGCTCCACATCTCACACCAAAAGTTATGCAACATCAGCAGACACCTTAGCACACAACACTGTAGCGTGTATGACTCAAACTGAATAAAAAAGGAGTTAAAACAGTGTGTTTGTTGACATCCACGTCTTCCGGTAGCTAGACCAAACTAGTATATCCACCGAGTGTGCACTTAACAGGCTTAACAGGCTATTGCAAGGCTCATGGCTCATGACAGGCTGTAACATGGACATGTACATTATGAACAGAAACACGAAAAAGCTGGAATACGTTTCCGTCTCCGCCAGTGAGGGAGTAAGCGCACGCTCGACGGATTGACTAGTTTGGTCTAGCTACCGGAAGACGCGGATTTCAACAAACAGGTACGTGGCTGCTTGCACAAACACACTGTTTTAACTACTTTTTTATTCAGTTTGAGTCATACACGCTACAGTGCTGTGTGCTAAGGTGTCTGCTGATGTTGCATAACTTTTGGTGTGAGATGTGGAGCATGTTAAGACGCTTAAAACACAGTGTAAAGTTCTGACCCCATGCTGTCTACTGTTTTTATTTTTTTCTTTACATCTTCATGCTCCATGTTAAACTTAAGCTACACAATCAGTGATGCCGGTAACGCGTTACCACTTTTGTCATTTTCCTAAGTAAAAAATATATATTTTTGCTTTCTTCTTGCGTCTCGGGGAGTGACGTCACGTACGCGAGAAGTCGCGTTTTCCAGCATGAGGACACTCACTTGTTGGGGAAGCAGCATCCGAGCCAGCAACACCAATAGACTCAATAGACCCAGAGCCAATCACTGCAGAGCTCAAGCCCATGACACACCTTAAGAAACAAGAGGACTTATACCTGCAGCGGCGCGAGCTGGACAAGGATTTTGCCGGCAGTTCGGTCCCGTTCTGTGCTTCTAAACTGACTGTTGAGGATTAATGAGACTAAACGAGTCCGGACCGAGTCTGTTCCGGTCTGAGGAGATCCGTATACGCCAGGACAACAAAGTGGAATGTGGATGTTCATGTGTAGCTAGCTGCTAGCCCACCCACACTGCCCACCTCCCGGGTCGACGGACCGGACGCACCGGCACGTCCAAAACCGGACTTAGGGTAACTAATGTCCGCCACACTTTTTCACGAACATTGCCATCACGTTTACTTTGTGTCTGGTGCAGGAAGAAATGGTAAAAACAGGCTTTTGTCACGAAAGTGGCCGCAGCACGTGTGGTTGTTGAGGAACAGGGGAAGTTGTGTGAGGGACGCCGGCGGTGATACAGACAGCGACAGATATGGCGAGTTTTGAGAGACGAGAGATTTGTGACATATAGCGTGTTTGGAGTGTATAGTTAGTGTGTAATGTAGTGTTTGGTGTGGTGTGTTTAGTGTGTAGTGTAGTCGTTTTTTTGTGTTGAAATGAAATGAAAAAATAACTGTACAGTCACACATGTGAGGGTGTGCTGAAAATAATGACACCAAACAAGGCAAGGTAAATAGTTTTTAAGGTGAAATATAATGGTATAAAAAACAGCCAATTATATCCCTGACGTCCCACCTTCGAACACAACCTCATTTGGCCATCCATGAAAAAGCTACTTAACCTCCCACTTTTCTATAGGAACACATGCTTCCTACGGGCAATGCACTAGTACCGTTAAATATCCCCCGGATGGAAGTCAAGCAAGTTTTTTTTTTTGTGACAGGCAAACTTTTTCGACCATCAGAGTTGCACGAGGCAGTCAGGGGTAAAGCTAACTGTTTAACAGTCCGATGTGGTTCCACACATCTCTGTATGCAAACGCAACGTTCACACTGGTAACATGAACTTTACCAGAACATGCGCTGGTGTTCACAAGTATGCTGATCAACAACACCACTTATAAATGATTTTTTTTAAGTCAATCAGTACTAATAATATAATCATAGCATGTACATTTTTGTCAATATTTTATAATACATATTGTGATTTATATCAGAAAATGGTCTGATTAGAGCACAGATGTCCACCAAGTCTGGGTCATTTGTGTTGTACTTTAGTGCACTAATGTAGTTTGCAGACTAATAATCCAGGGTTTGAACTTTATCAACATGAAATGCGAATTGCAAAATTTTCCTTTGTGGGACGTATTATCTTATTTCATGAATTGCGAGACTCACAGTCGGGTCGCCAGGCCAAGGAGACCTGCCGCCAGGCCAAAAAAAAAAATCAATATGTCAAAAATAAGCCACCTATCAATTCATTCATAAATCAATAATCATTTACATTAGGAGCGCCTCTGTGCAGTGCAACGCGAGTCAACCTGCTTCGTTGCCTAGTAACGATGCGTGTACCGCTGCTGAGAGCGCGGGCATATATTCTGGGATGTTTAAGGTTTGTTAGCTAACAAACTATGGCGCCGCCGAAGAAAAGAAAAAATATTGCGGGTGACAGACAACTTAATATAACGAAATTCTTCTGCCAGACTCCGGAGCCAAGGAAAATAGATGAAGGGAGAGCAACAGAGGCAACTCCAGAAAAAATGACAGGTGCAGGTGAGACGGAAGAAAGGGGGGCAGATTGCAGTGGAGAGGGGGGCTGCTCGAGGACCGTTACTGCCCCTGACGCCGGTCCAAGGGGTGACGCCGGTCCGACTGCCGACCCCAGTCCGACGCGTGACCGCGGGCCCGGACTGACTGGTAAACGCTGACCCAGCAAAAAAAAAAAATACAGCTAAACACAGAACATCTGGCTGGGATCCCGAATGGCTTAATAACCATAACTACAGCCCTTGGTTGTACCACACTCCCCATGATGGGTTTACAATTTTTTGTTTAGCTTATATTTTTGTTCTGATTGAGGAGCTTCTCTCTCTCTTTTTTTTTTTTTTTTTGGTAAGCAATAATGATGAAAATAACACAGACAATAGGCTAGTTTTCCCAGGCATTGTCAAATGTATGTAACTCTGTCATAATAAAATGAATAAAAAACTTATGTGTTTGTTAAAAAAATATTTATAACTGATAGAATCTCAATTATGTGTAGGGATGTTTTGTCGCTTATCCTTTCAGCATAAGCAGCCCGTTTAAAGAGGACCATCCCAGAGGGTTTTCATTGAGATCCCTTCTGCAATGTACAGAAAAGATGTCCTTGATGCTCATATGGGTTCAGACCACCACGCTGCAGCCTTTCAGGCCCATGCAACTTTGATTAAAGGTTAGATTAAGCCTAATGATTTCAATTAAGTGATATCATTCAACAATACACCATACCACGCGTCTCGTCTGTTCAGGGTTTTTTCGGTGGATACCACCGGGCCTGAAAAAAATTCTAGGGGAAACACTGTTTCACCTAATATTTTATTCCATTACTTTTGATGATGTTTTAGTTTTCCGCCGTGGTATCGTTTCAGTATCGGTATCAACATATTTTAGGCAGGTATCGTGCCAAAGTCATAATTTTGGTATCGTGACAACACTAGTATATACATTGTATATATATATCTTGCTTTCTATTGATGTTATGTACAGAGTGATATTCTTTTCTTTTTTTTTTTTTCCTTGCGGACACACTGCTGCTGTGACAAAACAATTTCCCAGTCTGGGATCAATAAAGTAATTCTATTCTATTCTATTCTATTCTATTCTATTCTATAAGATGGTCACAAGAATTCTCTTTTCTGATTGGTGCCACCGCACCTGAAACTCTGCCTTCCCTCAGAGGTCACCACTACTCATTTTCTTTGACATTCACTTCACTGGATTAGTTGAGCTGAGATCATCAGAGACCTGTAGAGTACTACAGGGGCAGACAGGGCTCTTTTGGTTTCCACTGAATGGTAAAACTCACCCAGATCTCAAAGCTGTGATGATACAGTCAGCGCAGAAGCGATGCAGACATTCTTTGGTTGTCATTGTGTTCTTCAACATGTCCAAACAGATAGGACACATGAGTTCGCTGTGCAAGGACCTGGGTGACACTGCTATCTCCAGTCCATCTGTGATAGCCTCCTGTGCCCATATGAAACAGATCAAGATGAGGTGAGTAAACACACAGATACATCTATATGTGGACTTAAGGGTTAGAGTTAGTTAGAGACTATAAATAAGTGATACAGCTACAGCTCATGGGTCTTATTTGGTATGTTAGTTCTCAGAACCAGTGTAACTGTTGTGTGATTGATTAGTTTAAAAAACAAACACAGGCAGAATGATTTTGAAGAAACTTCTATGATGACTGATGACTGACGGTATGAATCGTTACCTGTGGTGTTCTCTGAAGCTCATACAGACTCAGCTCCCAGGTCTTACTGAGGGGTTGAACCCCATTGGTCTGAACTGTCTGAGTCATCACTGCAACACTGAAACACACAAACATATAATTAGATTTTCTCAGAATTCTGGAATGTAATGATGAACTAGTGATCATTACTGGTGGGGAGTTTTTCTTAGCAAATAAAAATTAGCTGCACTTTTAGTGCATCTCTACACATTTCACTTACTAACACAAACCAGGGACCCCATGCAAGACACTAGCCCCATTCACACTGCCATTTGCATGCGGGGATCCTGTGCCAATTCTCCGCAACCTCCTCTGTGTGAAAGTTTCAGATGTGGAGAGTGAGTGTGTGTGCATGCGTGCAAGTGGCTGAGAGGCAGATAGTATGGTATTATAAACATATGTAATATGGCACAGATAGATGACAATAAAAATAAATAAGTAAATAAAGTAAAAAGTGTAAATAAGAAAAGAGAATGAGGTGGAAAGAAAAAGTGGAAGAAAAAAGTTAAATAAGTAGTAATAGTATGCAACATGATATGAGATATATTAACATAGTATAGTGTCATATAATATAACCTAATATAATGTAATTAGATTATTTGAGATAAGATAGGACAGTATAGTGTAATACGAGATATTATAATAAGAAATGTAGTATGATGTAACCTAATATAGTCTGAAGAGATAATGTGAGGTATGATAATGTAATACAGGGCAAAATTATAATATAATATATCATGATGTAATATAGCACAGGAAAATAACATAATACATATGTGAACATAATAACCTAATGCAAGCAATATATCATGACAGTGACTATCATGAGATAATAATTGTTGGAATTACAAATAATAATCGGTTCAAAGTGGCCAAATTGGTAGCCCCAGCGGAAGACAGGCAAGGTGGCAGTGAAAGGCCCCCCCCCCCCCCCTTTTTTTGTATTTTTTAAAAATTATTATTTATTTATTTATTTTATTTTAGATTGTACTAGGCCTGGGCGATAAACCGAAAATTTACCAATACCGAAATTTACGACGATAACGACGTCATTTTGGCCATGTCAGTATATTTGGTGTCATAGGCGTAACATCCTCTAGGGACAGGGGACATGTTAGGTCCACTTGATTAATCTACCCCGGCGTATACCGATGTGCTTATTTTACATTAATTTGATGGCAAACTCCGCCCGCTGATGCAACACCAGCTATGCCAGGTTAGTAATCAAGTGAACCCACTCTCGCTGTGAGTCGTGGACAGTTTGTGTAATGATGCTGCGTTCAAAGACTGCAACAGGCCACTGTCTTCGGCCGGGCCGGTCCATTGCTCAAACATTTGTGTTTTGTTTTTTATTCACTCAAAATAATGACTGTATTTCCAGCTAGAAAACGCGCATCTTTCTCCTCCCTCCATTGTTGTTTGCATTTGTGTCTCTGCGTGGTCTGACACGTGAGTGTCCTCATGCTGGAAAACGTGACTTCTCGCGTACGTGACGTCACTCCCCGAGACGCAAGAAGAAAGCAAAAATATATATTTTTTACTAAGGAAAATGACAGAAGTGGTAACGCGTTACCAGCATCACTGATTGTGTAGCTTAAGTTTAACATGGAGCACGAAGATGTAAATAAAAAAATAAAAAACAGTAGAATAAACTTTGAGCAAGTTTGGAGGAAAGTCGGAGGTGTGGACCCATTTTAAACAAGTTGTGGGCCGTGATAATAACATTTGTCGGCTTTGTCGAGTGCATTAAGTGCGACACTTGTTGCATTATTCGTTAAGATTTCTGTAGTTCAAACAACTCGCAATTGTAGTCGAGAACGTCAGTTATAACAGCCCACGTATCAAACAGTTGTCGTTTTAAATCGGTCTCGGGCTCATAATTACATTCAGTGTGTCGGGCCGGGGTGGACACAACGTGCACGGGCTCGGGTCGGGCTTGATTCTAAGCTCTACTCGGGTCCAGCCGTGACTTTACTGAGGTTCACCCAGTGTGAGCAGCAGGAGGACGGTTAGCTCACCTCCCAGAACATGGCACTGAATCGCTGGAAACTGATTTAGGGACTGTCATCAAATTACTAAAATTACTACAAATATATTAATACAAAATAATTGCAGTTCTTTCAATATCTTCTATGTCATGTGACCCAGTGACTCCAGCAGCAGATTGTATTAGTAAACTGGATGAATGAGACACAGCTATGTTTATTGTACTTTAGTGCTTCCTCTATTTTATATGAATATTAATATGCAGAAATCTTGATTTTTTTTCTCAATAACTTCCATGTCATGTGACCCACTAACTTCTGAAACAGATTCTGTGTCTATCAAAAATATATAATGATAAAGAAAATAATGGTAAAAAAGTTCTCTAATGCTCAAGAGGTTAACATATTATTAAGCAGCAATGTCAACTTCTCTACCATTTTGTCTCATGTCTTAGATTCTGATTCTGAAGTCCTCAAAATGTTTATTTATTTACATCCAACCTCTTCCACCACCTGCAGTACAACCACGTGATTCAATTCGAAGAAATTAAAAAAGCGAGAACGAGAAGCTTAGAATTTGTTTATAAGGGACTGTATATTTTATACTTTTAAACTTGTTCAGTTGTTGTCATTCATTTCAAGTAATCTGTGCTTTTTAGCTGTTCAATCGTGTGCTTATCAGTTGTTCTTAACTACTAAATAAATAATATAAATCATAACTACAATGTAGTTTTACAGTCCTTGGGGGGGACTTATCGTTCATTTATCGTTATCGAGGTGAGTTGCTCAACATATCGTGATATTGATTTGAGGCCATATCGCCCAGCCCTAGATTGTACCTTGGGCCGCAGCCGAATCCGAAGGGAGCTGCAGGCCCGTTGCAAATCTAAACTCCTGTGCCACTTCCTGGTCTGGCCAACTTCCAGACCCTTGGGAGGAGGTCTGCCCGCTGAGGAGTGGGTTGTTGTTTTTTTTGTTTTGTTTGTTTGTGTGTTTTGAAAGAGAGGGGGTGTGAGGTAGGGCCCAACCACTCAGCCTAGCCCTGCCCCAAGAGAACCAGACATAAAGCCCCCGCCCACCGCCACCTTCCACCAATCCAGTCCGGCCCCACCCTCTGCCTTTATTTTATTATACAAATGTCATTATCATGATTATTGTTATAATAATAATAACAATAATAATAACAATAATAATAATAATAATAATAATAATAATAATAATAAAATAAATAAATACAAAATGAAGAGATATTATATATATATGACATGGTAATAATAGCAATGATAGTAATGTCAGTAATAACAATCACAATCGTAATATTCAGTCATACTAATAATGTTAATAAACACAATCAACAAAATGAGCATAATAATAGTAATAATTAGCACAGTCATATATACAACACGATATCTTTCTAACTAAAGAAATTAAATGCCCCTAAAAAAGTAGGTGGGTTTTTCTCTTTATTCACTGCAATTTGGTGCATAAAGTCTTAGCATACTGCCTCTTCTACAAACACATCACATATTGTCATTGTCCACAAACTTTCCAAACTTTACGAAAACTGCACAGTTCTGCAGCAGAACAAGTTTTTCCGTCTGTATATAAAATTTACACGACTATGTTAACAAATTAATATAAAACGAAATCCACTTATGCACAATACAAATTTTTACTGTTTTTAAAAGCTTAACAAACTTGTCTGTAAGTAAACCTTGGCACATTTTAGAGCTTCAACTTTTGAAATCAAAACGAACTTGTTTTATATTAACCTGGTACATTTCAGAGTTTACCAACTTACTCTACATAAACCTGAGAATATCTAAGTGCTTTGTAGTGACTTGTATTATGTAAACCTGTGCACATTTCAGTTCATTATCAAATAGGCATGTTCTTCTTCATGAAAAGCAACTGATCAGCATGCTTAGAGGTGAGAGCACTTCTCTGAGCAGTGATCAGCACCAGTATGAATCTTGTGCATCCCTCTTGTTTGTTGCATGTAGGAGTTCTTTTCCCACTCATTATCAATAAAATGTACTTACAGAGTTGTAAAGGACACGTGTGAGCTCTGATTGTTAGAGTCTGTAGTGCTAAACACAACTGACTACACCACCAAAGTCACCAATCTGCTCAGTGATACTAACTATTAGACTCTGAGGCAGGTTCCTAATAGTAGCTACAAAAACAAAGTTAAAGAGTGTCTGCAAAAACTGGAAAGGGACAAAGCCATTGACTGGCCATTATATTACAGACTGAACACCAGGGAAGCCATCCTATGTATCTATGGACTCCCCAAGATACACAAGGAAGGAGCACCACTCAGACCCATCCCCAGCAAGAAAACTTGGTTACCTAGAACATATCCAAGCACTTAACCAGTATCCTAGCTCCTTTGGTCCGTAACACTCATCATCACATGAAAACCTTAAGATTGGACAAAGATGAAACAATGGTTTCCTATGATGTCACATCCCTTTTTACATGCATTCCCACTTAAGAAGCCGTTACACTGCCACAGGACAGCACTCGGTCCAGCAGAACCAACTTCACCCCAGAGGACAGTGAAGGTTTCTACAGATAGATGCAAGGTTGTGCCATGGGCTCACTGGTGTCCCCAATAGTGGCAAGTAACTGACACATTCCTGTCCTGCGCTGCTGGCGTTTCTTCACCATCTTTAGTCTTGCCTCTGTTGTGGCTATGCTCCTACCTCTGGTGTCAGATCAGAGGCGGAAAGAAACTGTCCCACTTGCACCACTGTAACTTTCATACAGATGGTGAGGCAGAATATCAGTGCAAGATTCCTGACTTCAAAAGGCAGTGTACATGAGGCTTAAATCGACAACATGTTGCCTCAGGAATGAATCATTTGAGAGTTGATACTACACATAGTGACAGCGAAGAAGCTCAGAAATGCTGAATCAGACACATCTGTTCTTCATCATGACTGTAGCATTTGTGTCCTAGACATATACACTACTCATCACCCATGTCTTGCTGAGTACATCTTCTTTCTCATGCATCTTAACTTACCTTACATCTAAGACTTACAGAAAATCTTAGCTTATTTTATTGCAATTGCCTTGCTATCCTGAATATACACATGTTTGTGGATTAATGCTACTCAAATGTTTAAGCCATGACTACTGCACTGGATCACATTACACACTATACTTTAAAAGGGATAGTTCGGGTTTTTTGAAGTGTGGTCATATAAAGTACATATCTATAGTCGATCTGTTCCCTACCTTAATTGCCGATCAGCGCAGCCTCAGTTTGGAGAAGTAGAGAGCCGCTCCAGCCCAGACGTTCAGCTTTGTACTGCAGTAAACGGAGTCCAGATGCAATTACGCATTAGCGTAACGCATCAACAGGTGATCTGCGAGCAGCGAAATACAGTGCGAGGCCCAGTTGTGCTAATGCGTAGGGATACGGAGGTTCTGTTTTAGGTAGTTAAAATTCGCTTTCCATCTGGACTCCGTTCACTGCAGTACAAAGCTGAGCGTCTGGGCTGGAGCGGCTCTCCATTTCTCCAAACTAAGGCTGCGTTGATCGGCAATTATGGTAAGGAACAGACCGACTATAGATATTTTATATGACCCCACCTCAAAAAACCCAAACTATACCTTTAATGTAATGTAATTTATACCATTTTCATATCAAAACGGTGTTCACTAATGAAATACATTAAATGTGTGTTCAAATGTATGATTAAAAACCTTTTCTTGACAAGATTACAGCATAAAGTGAAATCACTGGGATATTTCTTATTCCCAGGAGAAAACATGGATCTTCTTGGTTCTCAAATGACAAAAAAAGAGCAGAAAGCTAAGAGGTGAATTTTCCAAAAAACAGAGCCACAGCCTGGGCCAATAGGACTGGCTTTTGTCATTAAATAACTCAAATATCTTAAGTTCAAGTGATAGTTCAAACAATTGTTTTCTACGTCTTGTCATTGCCACCTGAGACTTTATAGAGTGGTGCGCTGGTTAAATTCATGAGCAAAATATCTACAAGTCAACCAGACGGTTACCCCAAACTGTGTATTGGTCCTGCCCGGCTATTTGTGCTTCTATTCTACCTACAGACAAACGGAGAAGACTTAAAAATAAAATGCCTGGTCTGAGTCTCAAATGTTATCACAGCTCTGCAGCTGTATGGCCATGCTGCCATACATGTGACAAGCGAGAGGAAAGTGGGGTTGGTCCATATAAAACATACTGACTGATTGAGGGCAAACTTGTAGCCTATTTCCATATAAACTTAAGTAGGTCAAGAAAAACAAAACCAACGTCAGAGACCCTGACCTTGAGACGCCTTGACCAAAATTTCGATATTCTCTGCACCGCAACCATCAGATGATATCCATAAACAAAGCCTACTTGGCACCCATCACTGACTCCAGCTAGGCTACATGGTTCCCTGTTCGCTCCCGTTTGTTGGCTGTGTTTGTGTATCGTTAGATATTTCTACACGCTAACACAAGACAAAAAGTGGCTCTGCGCGGACAACTGACTCTTTCCATTTTACGGATTTCAACTAATCAACTGCAATTAAAAGACAGAACCCGCATACAGATTTCATTCTTAATCTGCGGGGCTGGGCTACTGCTAACTAGCTACCACAGAGCTAACTATTTTCCATAACGCTAAAATTAGAGCCATAATAACCCCCTGATTTAGCCTCTGTTCAGCCGCCAGAAGACAAACACGAATAGGCAGTCCCTTCGTGTCAAATTAACCATTACAGTTCACGGTACAACAAGCTAATGTCTCACATACTGCGAGGGGGTCGTGAGTGTAATTTGTCTCTGAGACAGAGGGAAAAACAACAACAGAGAGCCGACGCACCGAACTGCTGAGCTGAGCTCTGTGCTGTACCAACCCTATTTCCCGAACTTACACCGTTATAAAATAGTGTCTGAATGGTCGTAATACACAAATACAGACAAAAAACGAATTATTCCTGACCTGCATCAAATTTGACTGTTTCTGTACTTACATTTTCAGTTGGGGGTACGAGCCGATCCAGGCAGCGCGTTTGGGCGAAGGCAATATGGCGGATGCAAAAGAAGCAGTGTTGTCTGGGAAATGTATGCGCTATGCCAGAGGAGCTACGGATCCCGGATCAGAAAGGTTTGGAGGTTTGTGCTTAGACAAAAACAACAGGCAGCCTATATTTATATACAGCTTCCAGTTGAAGATAACATTATGTGAGAAAGAGACCATCTCAGTATTGAACCAGAGCGCCACGATGATAAATCACACACTGAAAGGTCAATCATACAAACCGATTAATGCATTGCTTGGCAATGGCATGGAGGAAACAGGATGTGATAATTAGCAGACTTAAGTGAGACTTAAGTGAGTGAAATTAAGGATAAGTAGAGAAGATGGGCGCTCTTTGAAAAATGTTACATGTTGGGTCTCATCCCTGCCACTTTGTTAATTCTGGTTATACTCATGCTGCTCAGTAATAGATGTTGATCCAAGATGTAGTTTTACATTGTTACCACTAGAAGACGTTCCAGCTCTAGTTATTGTCTCTTAGAAATTGATTATTGGTATAAGTGCCAATAAGAAGGCCATGATTGCGGTGATGTGCACGTCTAAAATAGTGTCGAGGACGGTTTTTGGAAGGTCCATAAAACAGCTCTTTCACTCCACTACAAGTTGGCAGTTAGCAACATTGTGCAATCAGTGTTAAAACATCCAGTGAGATCTAGTGGTAATAGAGAAGATAATGATTAGGTTGATTAAAATGATTGGACAGAGAGGGGAATGGCCCTTTAGCAGGGCTTTCACAACTGACATAACCGGTAACTTATTAGACAAAACCTCAAGTTGAAAAACGTTTTTTTAGAAATTGACATGGAAGCTCGAGGTCAGCAGGAGTGAGACAACTGCAACTGAGAGAGCGGAGGGCGTGGCTACATCAAAAGGGGGTTGAAGTGGGAGGAGGAAGGAGGGTAGAAGGAGAGGAATGAGGAGGGGACCGGAGGTAAGGGGAGGTTTGTCGCTCCATGACATGAATGAACCATGTTCGGTAACGAAGGCTTAGCTCTCCCGGTCTGCTCCTTCCTCCTGCTACACCTCCCGGTTCTCCCGCTACCCAACAACGGGCCAGTTAAGGTAAATAGCTAGCAGAATGGCTGCTCGTCCACCTTCCGAAGCTGTACCCGATGCCGTCGCAGACTGGTTCAAAGTTAAGAAGGGGGGACTGGGACTGGGTAGTTTGCGCAGAAGTCTGTCACTTTGTTTCTGTCCAGGCTGCTGTCTAGTTTCCACCTTAAATTAATTCTTGGGGCCGTTTTTCAAATCGGCTCTGACATAATGAACACAACGACCATGTCTGAATTAAACTTCTGTCCTCAGAGTAGTTCGACAACCATGAAACCACAGTGTCATTGTGTAGTGAAGGTAAGCTAACTGTTAACAAATGCGGGAATGCCACAGTTCCTTCGGCGCAAGTCGTACAGAAGTGGAGTGAAGCTGCTCAGCGGCCGCTGCGGGGTGCTTGTGTGCTTGCTGCGTTAAGGAACGCACGGTAACGACTTGTAAAACTGCTGTCTAATACGTATTCACATTAGACACAGATTAGCACGGAATGACATAAATCGTAGAAATGATGAATGGTGTTTGGGGGATCCTTTCTCCAAAACAACTATAGGCTCCTGTTGAAGAATAGGTGTCATTTTACTCCAAAAAACCCCGAGATGAACCCGACCTGTCATAATGTCTGCTTGCCTAAAATACCTTGAGAGGATTAATCGCCATTCAACTCAACTGATTGTTTATGACATGAGAGCTTTGCTGAACTTACAATCATAGATACCTTTGTTCTTCAGACAGCTGGTTGCAAATGGAAATTATGTCATTATCAGGTTCAAGTTCAGGTTAAAGGAGTTCACATAAAAGTTAAAATTGATTCATTACTTAGGGTTAGGGTTACCCTAATGCTGATGGAAAGTCCACAAAACATTTCAGGATGTTCATAGAAAAACAGGATTACTGCATTCTTTTATTCAGCATTTATCAGACACTTTTGTCCAAAGTGAATTACAGTAATTCATACATTCATACAGCGATGGTGGTGGCTGCCATGCAAGGCGCAGTTTGGGGTTCAGTATCTTGCCCAAGGACACTTTAACATGCAGAACAGGGGAATCAAACCAGCAACCTTCCGATAACAAGATGCTGGCTCTACCCCTGAGCAGTGGCGGAGCCTGGAAATTTTTTGTGGGGTGGCCAGGATGGTTATGTGATCATTTTGGGGTGGCAATGTCTCACTAGAAAATATAGGGGTATTTAGGGCACCTAAATCATAGACCTCCACAATATTTGGTTTCATATTCAGTGTAATATTCAATCTTCAATTCAATATTCAGTCAAATCAAGCCAGTTACAAATTACATTCCAAAGTACATATAAAATGTTTAAATTACATTACAAAGTACATACAAAACGTTAAAATGACATTCTAAAGTACATATAAAATGTTAAAATTAAATTACAAAGTACATACAAAACGTTAAAATTGCATTCCAAAGTACATATAAAATGTTAAAATTACATTACAAAGTACATACAAAATGTTGAAATTACATTACAAAGTACATACAATAGTTAAATATTTATGCAGAAAAAATTAAACCCTTAAGTGCAACTTTCTCTTAAAAGTACACATGACTGGAAGGATTTTCTCTGACAGATAAAATATCTGTTATCATGCATCTCACAACAGCTGTATTCTGCGATTGTTGTGGTTTGCACTAAGGCTCCGTTCCGTCTTCTTTTTCCGCTTATCCGTGAGGGTCGTGGGATGTTGCCGCTTTTTCCCCCCTAAGGGGTTGCGGGGCTTACTGGGGCCAAATCCAGTTTCATCTATGGGCGTAGGCCAGGGTTTACCCTGGATGAGTCGCCAGTTCATCGCAGGACCCTTACTGATGGCAGTGGCTGCCTTCACACAAGGTGCCAACTGCACATCAGGAGCAACTTTGGGGTTCAGTATCTTGCTCAAGGATACTTCGACATGTAGCTCAGTCCCGCCCTGGGGAGCCGGGATTCGAACCAGTGATCTTCTGATCACCAGTCAACCAGCTCTACCCACTGAGCTACAGCCGCCTGCACTGAAGCGATTTACAAAATCTTCGATGTCCAGGGACTTTGCTCGCCTGGACTACACACTCAAAACACCCAGATTGCTCAGTCTGTCAGGTATGTCTTTACCAGCTTCAGTGTGGAAAAGCTGCGCTGACAGGAAGCAGTACTTACAGGTATTGCAATGGCGATTTTGCACAATCGGAAGAGCTCATGGAATACCCCTTTAAAAGATTCAATCATGTTCGTGAGCTCTACTATGTTAAGATGGCTTCTGTATGCCACATGCTACTTTCCTCTGTAGGACTCTTTATTTGGTGCACCTCATGTCTGAGGTCGTCTATTTTACATGCATAAATGGAAGCAAATGGAAATAGAAACTCCTCTTGGCAAAATGTAGCACTTGATGGATTTAAGACCTGAATCCCCATCATTATTGCACAGTTTGGTTTTGAAAATCGTCTCTTTAGCTCACTTAGCATGATATCAAGCACAGGGTGGAATGTGCTGGTACGAAAAGAGTCCCTGGTCTGCTCAGAACGCTCACCTACAGAAGACATGACAGTATGTCCATCTAGCGTTCTGCTCTGTTTTGACTGTCTTTTTGGAATAGGCTCTGTCTCCACATCACATTTTTCAGCAGTATTTAATACTTCTTTCCAGAGCCTTTCAAAGTAGGATTCATCTCTGTAATCCTGAAAACTTCACAAGGGCTTCAACTAGATCTACAGCTGAACACAAATCAAGAGAGGGAGACTGCAGAATGTCAGAGAGAGATTTTGCATCACCAAAAACCTTGGTGCATGTCACTAAAAGGCCAATGAACTGCAGGTCAATTTGAGTGAGCAGGCCCCATGCATCAATGCTCCTATCTCCATGGTTTTCTGCAGCACCTTCCTCAAGGACACGTGTAGGTAGTTTTTCAAGTACGGTACGACAAGCTGTATGCCGGCAAGCCCACATTGTGTCACTCAACCCCTGAAGCTCTCTGGGTGCGCCAGCATACATTTCTTTCTGCAACTTCAATTACAGATGAGATTAATAATCAAGATCACACAATTAGTGTAACCATTATCCCATTCTACATCTAGCTAATGGATGATCCAGGCCCTTCAGTCTATTTAAAAGAATAATAGACTCATGACCATTCATCTAACTGAGACAGACTGAGGTGTGAGTGAATCAGACCTATTCATGAAATATCAGGTTAACATAGCTACTACATCATATCTGGCTTAAGTATAATTCCAAGTGACCCATGTTTAGGTGTTAGTATACCCACTGGGCAGTGGGGGCTCCTCTCTCTCACTCTCCAAGTCTGTCTGCAGATGAGGTCTTTTAGTAACTTCTAATAATAGAATTGTCAGATTTTAAGGTGTTTTGAATAATTTCCCATAAGGTTTTATAGCATAGTTTCTGCATGATTTGTTTACTAGACAGAATAAACTAGTAGACAAGAGGGTAGCAACACAACAGAGCCAAATGTGTGAATGAAAGATTTACCTGGAGGTCCTCTTGGTCCATTGGTATGGGGGAGCTGCTCACTTTAACTCTCCGAGTCTGTCTGCTGGGCTTTTTAGGAAGCAACTGAAAAATAATGTGTGTCTGAATTTAAGGTACTGAAACCTTTTTTCTTAAAAAGGTTTCTAAAATTCATGTAAACTAATTTTCAACATAAGATAATATATCCCTTTACTAGTCCCACGACGGGGAAATTCACAAACATGACTTGTATGTGAACAAAACACACTAGTGGACATTGTCAAAGAGGGTAACACTATGGCCAAGTGCATGTGTGAGAGGGTTTGTATACCTGGAGGCTGACTTGGGACCACTCCACTCACTGGGCACTCCTCTCTCTCACTCTCTGAATCTGTCTGTCATTCTGTGCTTCAGCTGGCTTCTTCTTCCTGACTGCTCCCTTACTGAAGAAGGAAGCTATGTTTGCTGTCTTTCTCTTCATGTCTGTGCTGCTCTGACATAATAAACCAATGCTAAATGCAGAACATATTAACAGTACCACCATCATTATAGCTAGTACTTGCAAAGTTAACCAACAAATACATTAATAAAATTGACAGCCCAACTTATGAAACTATGACATATTCATTATGTTTGATTTAACGTATTTGGGGGAGTTTTCTAACATTAACACTCGAAGAGCCGGAATTCCAACACTACTACGGTGCTAACATGGTGCTCAGGATGCAGACATTCTTCCTTGGCTTTCACTGATACACAGTCAGAGTCGCATCATTTAAGCACATTCCTGTTGAACAACTCCGCTTGTTGTTTCACGGAGGGGGGAACTCCCGTTTTTGTTTGCCCATGGTGCCGTCTGGCTATTTCATACAATTATATAATAATTAACTTACAAGTACATTCGCAAAGAAGAACAGATGGAGACCGCTAACACAGTTAGAGATAAGAGAGACAATGAAAGTAGCAAACCGCGCAAAAAATGAAACAATGAAACCCCGCGAAATGATGTGCGGTCAATATGACCGCTTATGGCCGAAATAGTTAGGTAAAACATATCATATTTTCTTTGTCTTTTACGTAATTTATATATAAAAAAAACTATACTAAATTAAAATACAGACACTTTTAGGAAAAGTCAGGTAACATCAGTACTGCATTTTTTCATTCAAGTTATTGCACATATACATTTTTGAAAATGGTCAAAATGACCGTCTTGGCCGTTCTAGTGTTAAAAACATGTACCAACAAAGATGCTAGTCAATTTCCCTGTTATTAAAATTATTCAAAAAGTAATGTGACTTTAGTGTGAACGAGTACAGAATGTGACGAAGTGTCCGGTAGTGCCGTCGCAGTGCAGGAAAGGTTCTGCATGCGGGAAAGTAGTGACAGCTGTAATGTGGTGGTTGCATAGATGGTTGGAGTCAGGCTCGGGTGGCCAATAGGGTGGCCAGGATTCAGGGTGAGGTGGCCACGGCCACCCCCTGCCACCCCACCCCTCCGCCGTTGCCCCTGAGCCACAGCCGCCCCCTGCATCAATAATGGAACAATGATTGGTTGGGGCTCATTTTCAATGGAGTGCTGGGGCACTCTTACGCTAGCATCAAAATCGCTATTTTTAAAACACTAAGAAGGCTCGACACAACATGAAACTTTGCTCGTAGTATCACCAGGGTCTCTACACATAAACACGAGTATTGAGAACATTGTTTGTGTACACAGTTTGTTAAAAAAAAAGTTTTTGGACAACTCACGTTAGCAGATGCCAGTCCTGTCTGTGAGAAGTGTCGATCTCCAAATGGAGGACAGTTGAGGTGGACCGCTCCTAAAGCTTAATTCCATATAACTACATGGATAATTTGTTGTTTTGTCGTTGGCGAAAAACAATATTGACCTTGAAGTTGAAAAAGGAGCCTCATATAAGAAACAATGCAAAAATGAAAAGCTGGAAAAGTCACGTGAGATCCCGCATGGATAGTTGTTGCCGGTAGACAATAGCGGTCCACCTTAACTCTCCTCCAAGTTACGTTGCATTCTGAGATCAATACTTGTCGGCTGCTATGAGACGACTGGGAGCGGAACAAGATACAGCTAAGGTGAGTTGTTAAAAAAACTTTCTTTTTAGCAAACTGTGTACACAAACAAATGTTCTCAATGCTTGTGTTCATGTGTAGAGACCCTGGTGACACTATGAAGTTTCATGTTGTGTTGAGCCTTCTTAGTGTTTTAAAAATAGCGATTTTGATGCTAGCGTAAGAGTGCCCCAGCACTCCATTGAAAATGAGCTTATCCAAAAACGAAATTACGGTAAATCTTAAAAGTGCCTCTTTCGTTGTAATTATGCTTTTACACAAAGGTTTGACTCATATACATTCACAAAAAAGCCTAGGTTGCATTTTGGTGAGAGTTTTGCTTAAGAAGAGGTCTCTGTTACTGCATGGAGTTGTCTCCACATAAAGTTGATGGCAGCAGTAACAAAGGAAAGTTGTGTAGAGCACACAACATTGGCATCAGGGCGGAACGATTTTAGGAAAAGGTCTAATTGCTGATTTGAATCCCAATTTTCTTCAAAACAAGCTTCAGTGCAATGTTCACAATGTACACATGGATAAAATTTCTCCATCGCTACGACGGATTCCGTCATTCAAACTTCACAGAGGCGACTTATGAGATCGATGTAGATCGGAGGAGAACAAGTGTTGGCTGATTTTTATTGACAGATTGTCACACTCAGCAGCAAATGGTATCGTTAACAGCCTGACCAATGACAGTGTAGTGACCCACACAGGGTGGGATCTAAACACGGAGCGGCGCTTAAGTTTAGCTGCTTAGCTAGCAAGGACTCGTTGCGCTGCTACGTTATCAATTAGTTTGTGAGTTTAGTCAACATGTGAGAACTCGTCTGACATGGAGAGTTTCCTGTTGTGTGCCACGTGTGAAATAACAACTATAGTCTGGACTTTGTCTGCAGTGTATCTGTGTAAACGGCTTCATTCAGCGTCTCTCCCTCCCCTCTGGCACCGTGAGTTACCATGGTTACAGGAACGCTCTGAAACTTTATAATGATGATCAAGAAGAAGTTTTTGGTTAGTTGGACTGTACAAAATTATGAAAGTAGCCTGACTGTAGCTCAATGCTGAAATCTTGTATTATAACATATAGAACAAATGTAAAGACTCAGAGCTTCTTTGATTATTAACAGTATGTTAGTGATGACAGAAAGGTGATAACTCGCCATCAGACTGACAAGGCTGCAAAAGTTGCTGTTTGTATGATGTATTTTTCTGTTAAACGATAAGAGGCTCACTTTAAACAATATTATTATTAATCTCTCTATAAAAGCAAGGAATCTCTGTCTGTCTGTGTGTTCCTCAAATATCTCTGTGGATCAGGATCAGACTGACCTGAGAGTTTCAACATGGCTGCTGCGTGGTTCAATGGTGTGCGACCTCGCATTTGTTTGGACTGCAATGATACCGTTAATAAATTATTTCATAAATGCTTTACAAATTCCGCTACCATTGTCCCCCGGAGCCACCACAGTCACATGCGCACCAGAGCCAGTCACTGCAGAGCTCAAGCCACGACATACCTTAAGAAACAAGCGGATTTATACCTGCAGCGGCGCGAGCTGGACCGGGATTTTGCCGGCGGTTCGGTCCCGTTCTGTTCTGTGCATCTAAACTGACTGTTGTGGATTAATGAGACTAAACGAGGCCTGACCGAGTCTGTTCGGGTCTGAGGAGATACAGAGACGCGCGGACAACAAAGTGGAATCGGAATCTGTGGATGTTCGTGTGTAGCTAGCTGCTAGCCCACCCACACGGCCCACCTCCCGAGGCGACGGACCAGACCCACCGGCACGTCCAAAACCGGACTTAGTAAATAATAATAATAAATAATGTCCGCCACACTTTTTCACAAACATTGCCGTCACGTTTGCTTTGTGTCTGGTGCAGGAAGAAACGGTAAAAACGGGCTTTTGTCACGAAAGTGTCCAAGCAGCAAGTTTGGTTGTTGAGGAACAGGAAGATGTGTGAGGGACGGAGGCGGTGATGCAGACAGCGACAGAGATGGCGAGTTTTGAGAGTTGAGAGATTTGTGACATACAGCGTGTTTGGAGTGTATAGTAAGTGTGTAATGTAGTGTTTGGTGTGGTGTGTTTAGTGTGTAGTGTAGTTGTTTTTTTTGTGTTGTGAGTCAGAACAAGGAGGAGACGGCTGAATGTGGAGCAGGCAGGAATGAGCTGAGGAGCCTGAGGCATTGCCTGCATTTTAATGTAAATAGTTACATATAACTTTGTAAATTTCAAAAACTTATGCACAAATTTAGCAAACAACAATTTATATTTGCATTATAACTAATGCAATTGGTTCATTAAACTGTTTGTGGTTTTCACAGTAAAAAATCTAACTTTTTCCTACTCTGATTTTATGTTATTTTGTGATTTTAGGTCCATAGTGTTAATATAATATGTCAAAATGAAAAAATAACTGTACAGTCACACATGTGAGGTTGTGCTGAAAATAATGACACCAAACAAGGCAAGGTAAATAGTTTTTAAGGTGAAATATAATGGTATAATCGAAAGTAGTCAAAAACAGCCAATTATATCCCTGACGTCCCACCTTCAAACACAACCTCATTTGGCCATTCATGAAAAAGCTACTTAACCTCCCACTTTTCTATAGGAACACATACTTCCTACGGGCAATGCACTAGTAATAATAATTACTGATGATGAGAAGAAGAAGAAGAAGTAGAAAAATACCGTACTGAAAAGTTCTGTAGATGGTTGATTATTTGAAAGAGTAAAACTTGAGAGAAGCTTGGCAAAAAAAAAGGCACAGTTTGATTTCATAGATTGAAAATTACATTGAAAAGACAAAAAACATTTTAAGTGTGAATAGAACAGCTGTTCAGATCATCCTCCTGTAAAATACTGTTTGTCAAATATTTAAACTTGATGTCTGCATTAGAGAGCATGGTGTGTGGTGAGGCTGTAAATCTTATCTTATTTTTTTAAGCACGTGTCAAGTAACGTGCCCTGTAAGTTAGTTCACAAATTACAAATTGAATTGGAAAAACATTCAGTCAAAAGACTTTTTTTGCTTTAATCCATGTGTACAGTAACATTTACAAACATGAAAGAAAATCACATCATACCATTATAACACTAAATGCCATTACTCTAATGCAAGAATGAAACAAAAGTTAAGAATTGATTTCAAATGCATTTATTAACAAGAAACGTGTGTACATTCTATAAAGTCCTTGACCAACGGCAGTTATTACAACTGAAGAACTAAAAGAGCCATCCTTGACTGTCTTAACTTGAAGTAGTGCAAATAATTCTTAATTGTGTTAAGTTAAAAAAGTTAATTAACATACGAAACAATTCCCCCCAAAAAACAATGTTAAATAAGTAATAAGAAAAACAAAATTCAACAATTACCAAATGATCTTGCCAAACAGCCCTTACACTCAAGTAGGTATAGGTCAAGGTCAGTCTTTAATGGCTCAAGGGAGCTAGCTTATCAACATCTATAGCAGCAGTTAAAGTACTTTACTCAACCCTATGTTAAGAAACCTGGACTTGGACTATCTTTTTACAGTAAGTGAAACTGAAACATAATGGTAATAAAATAAAACTCTTAAAATAAAATGACTACTTACCTTCTGAAAAATATGTCGGATGTTAAGATAGGTGGGTCATTCATTTATGGTTCAGCAACACCGAAATATTGCACATCTATTCTGTAACAATATAGCATTAAACATTATAGCAAAAATAGCAAATATCTTTTTTAAACAAAGGCTGACACCACAAGTCAGGGTGAAGTGCAGAACAAACAAATAAAATCTCAAAGGTACTAAATCAACAATAATACTTGCTTCCCTGACATCTCTACATCACTCTCAACAGATTTTTTGATGGTTTTAGACATGAGCGCTGACATGTGACAACATTGCCACTAGCACTAAACAATCTCTCTGATGGCGAACTGGTAGCTGGTATGCATAGGAATTTACGAGCCAGTTTGCTCAGCCATGGAAAGTTAACATTGTGCACTCTCCCCATTCCTCTCCATCAATAGTAGGAGTCATCAGGTAGTTGTCCAGTTCAGCTTAAATGGCATCCTCCAACTGCGTAGTGGAAGAAGGAGGAGGGACAGCCTTGCTCTTGAAGAAGCTCTTGAATGACCACTTTCCCTTCCCTGTAGTGGATGACTCTGCCTCTGCTGCACCCTGGGGCATTGGATCTGTGGTGCTGACACGAGCCCTCTTTTCCTGCAAAACACAGAGATAAGAGCTGTCAAAGTTTTGCAGTCTGATGTGATTAAGAGCAATTGGGCATTCTATGTAAACATTAAAAAATGCCAATCAGTGAAATAAAAATATCACTTGTATTGATGTGGCATTTTGTATTACTAAACTACACAAAGAAACAGGACAAGTTACCTTTCGTGCCACCTGTTCCATTTCAATCGTCACTCTGTCTTTGATGCCTGGGACATTCTCTGCACTTATGTAGTCAGTCTTGAATCTAGGATCAAGGAAAGAAGTAATGTCCAGTAGCTCCTGTGTGGCTGGGCCCTGTATTTATCTTCAATGTAGCCAAGAGCTCTTGATTTGATTTCCTTAGTAAGGTTTGTGTCCTCGTCGCATTCAGTCCGGGTTGATGTTCTCAGGAGATGAAGAACTGGCTTCAAGTATGACACACTTGCATAGGCTTCACTGGACAGGGCATCTGTAAACTCCTGAAGAGGACCAAGGGCATTGATCATCGATTCAAGGACATCTGTGTCCTGCCAAGTGAGGACAAGGTGACGTGTCTTGTTGTCTTCAGACAGAACCTGAGACAACGCCTTGCTCTGCTCCAACACACTCCCAGTCATTTTTTGCTTTGAGCCCCATCTTGTCAGACACTCTGTTATCAGTGAGTGCTCTGGTAAATGTAATTCTTGCAGGGCCTTTTTCAGTGCAGTCTTCTTTTTCCAGCTATGAGAGAAGACACCAACCATCTGTTTGCAAAGTCCTGTTGCCCGTTTAACTCTTGTATGATCTTTAACAGCATTTTCTGGATAAAAAAAAAAAAGAATATAAAGATTAAATGAGAATTACAGGCTGAAAATATAAGGATAATGGTAAACTTTGCATGGCAGATTTTCTAGCAAGAGAACAAAGTAAATCCAAGAAAGCCATATTACAGACAACAGTAAGGAAAGTGCTTTAAAGAAAAACTATAATGACTATACTGAAGAGAATACGAACAGATCATCATATTAAATCCATATGAATAAATAAATTAATGAACAAACACACACTCTTACACTTACCAATTGCAAGATGCAGCCTGTGTCCAAAGCATTGAAGGCTGGTCCATTGATTAAGTTCCATAGCTTTGATGACGTTTCCAGCATTGTCGGATTTTATGCACGTCTGGACCTCTTCTTTCAGACCCCAGCTTGACAGACACTCTCTCAATCCCAGGGCAGTGGGAAAGTATGCTGTCTGCAGGCAGCGACTTTTCAACTCAAAGTTGTCATTTACAAAATGCAGTCAAACTAAGATACGGCTCAGTCGTTCTGCTTGACCACATATCTTTTTCTTTACACTCCGCTTACAGCTGTGAGGTGGCAACCTGGCTGAAGTAGGTGCGGGAGGGGATCACGTATCTTCTGTCCAGCTTGCGGAGGAGGTTTTTAAATCCGTCTTTGGTGACCGTGTTAACGGACACCATGTCCTTGGCAGTGTAGTGTGTTATGGCAGTTCTCCCTGTGTCTTCGGCTGCTCTTATCATACGGAGTTACGCCGGCAAAAGATGCTGTAACTGCAGTCTGTTTGCTACTATGGGCCTGAGCATCAGTTTTGCTAGACTTTTCGCTGGACTTTATCGTCATGCACTCGTCATGCAAATGCCTGTGGTGATTTTTCAAGTGCCGATATAAATTGGTTGTGTTTCCGCTGGATGTTGCAACTTTAACGCAACAGGTTTTGCACAGTACCTGTTTCTGGTGCACGTCTGCAGCCTCAAACCCGAAATACTCCCAAATGACCAATGTTCCTAATTGGCATGCTATCTGACATGCTTTGTTGGCAGACTATTGAAAGTTGAATCTTCCAGCAGTGTTCAGGCTCTTTTTGCACATTACTACACACAAACGTAATGCACCATAGCAACAGTGAGGTAAGGTATTTTAGGCTTAGAATTTACGGTGCGTAGTTTGAAATGGCAGTCGTTATGTTTTCTGTCAAGATGTGGCTAGATGAATTAGTATATTCAACTGCATGCACACTATGGTGTATGCACTGCATATAGTTTTAGAAGTATATTGGGCCCAAGACCAGACTAAGATTAGCGTGGTGTAACAACATGCTGTAGTACCACGTCCAGTGAGGAAGGTTGAAAGACTGTAGTGAGTGGAGAAATACGGTCAACATAGGTTTTCTATTCAGAGAATGGAGGAGAGATTTTAAGTTTCTGTCAACAGAAGTATACTAGCTAACGTTAGCTTCAAGAGCTACAATGTTTACCGTTGCCTGGCAGCACCGTCAGCTGCTCCAGGATGTCTTTCTTATTGGTTGTTGAAGTCTGGATATAACCATCCAGATTTTTAAACCTAAATATCAGTCATGTTTGATTATATTAGGTGGCTTCAGACTGGATCTGTTAACACCTCACATTACCGGACCACCTGAGGGCTAGCCAGAGGGTAATCTGAAAGGGTAAGAAGCCATATGGAGCACATTTTACATTAGCACTTATTTCACAACCAAACACAGTTACTTGCTTGTGATTGATTTATACCTGGGTATACAAAAGTTTTACACAAGACCACATTTTGTGACCTTGACCAACATTGTGTTAAATGCATATATACATTTATAGTCAAATGTTTTGAGCATAATATGACGTAGCGTGCAACTAGCATCCCTTTTTGCACCTGATAAGTAGCTACAGGCAGGCAAAATGGGGTGGCTGTAGCTCAGGAGGTACAGCAGGTCGTATAGTGATCGGAGGGTTTCTGGTTCAAATCCCCAGCTACCCAAGCTGCATGTCGAAATGTCCTTGAGTCAAGATACTTGACACCAAATTGCTCATTGCATGGCAGCCTCTGCATCTCTGTTTTTGGGAATGAGTGACAACTGTTGTGATGCGCTTCTAGCAGTTTGTAGACTGGAAAAGCGCTGTAAATGCAAGTCCATTTACCAAAATAGTACACCTGTGCTGTTTAGTTGTAAGTTTGTCATACACGTCCTCTTTGCATGCTTAAAATCAATAGATGTGGTTTTTATCAAGCCTCAAAATCTTTTTAAGCAAAAATGACCTGATGTACTGAAACTGTTTGACCTTGGGTACAGATTCAGTAGAATGTGACCACTGAACTCTCATTGTGTGACCTAATCACTTCACTGTGACACAAGCCAGCCTCAGTTTCCTGTGTAGTGGTCAGCAGATAGAAATACTGGATGGTTAGGGCATATTCCCACACATTCCATCATTTGCCAGTGAATTAAAGGTTCAGTTCAACTAAAATAAGATGTCTAATTTAAAGGTACCCTCAGTGAATTTACCCCAACCCATGGGGCTCATGCAGTAAATTTGTGTCTGTGCATGAGCGTACGTGCGCCAGGACAGAAGTGAAGGGAGGGTGGAGCAGTGTAGCATCCATCTACAATCACCACAGCTTTGGAAGTCAGAATGTCAAACAGACAAGCAACAAGGTACTTGAATCACACACTCACACACCTCTTCATTGTGCTTTGTTGTTTCACTTTTGAAACGTGTGAATGAGTTCAATTATTTTTCGTTCAACCATACAGACTTGTAGTCCATTTGTGCAAGAGACCACACCAAAACTATAATTTATGGAGGGGTGCAGAGGATGACTTGAGGAGTGTCACATCCTGAGAGTTTACTCCCACTGCAAGTATCCATGCTAGTTCCATCTTCCTGTTTAGATTAATGTTAGAGTTGGTGAATGTCAGGGCTGCCCAATTTATCAAAATATTATTGCAATGGCAGTGCAAGATACAAATCTCAAGAACATTTTTTGTCTAAGGTAAAATGTGTGACCAAACAGCATTATACTGAAGTAATGTAGTGCTGCAGAGATGCTCTGAGCTCTGCACCTACAAAGCAAGATTTTTATGGTTAGTGAGGTAACTTCAGTGTTACGAAGCTGGTTCACATCTTTCTGGTACATCATAACGATGTGCTGCACTCCTAACCTGTTCCAGAGCAGGTTATGTTCCAGAACAGCACCACCTCCTGAACCAATCAGTTCTCTGAAAAATGGCATCACTATTTGTATGGTATCCTGTGGAGCTCAGTGCGATTCACATTTTTCCTGTTGCTGTAAGTATGAAGGTAGATTTGTGTCTTTATTATTCAATCAAAAAAAAGTTTGCTTCAATCAAAATATATATTTTCCATAAAAAAAACCTTCACTTCAATCAAAAAAACCCTTTTCAATCAAAGAAAAAAAGTGTTTGAATGCAAAAATATAGTTGAGACTCAAAAAAATGCATTTGAACACTTTTTTTTTATTGAAAATATTTTTTTTCGATTTGAAGTGATTTTTTTTTTTTTGAATGAAGTGAAAAAAGTTTTGAAGTCGTTTTTTTTTTTGATTGAATTATTTTGACACAAACATCCCGCAGTGGGCGGGTGCTTCCCCATTAGTCAGACATGTTTGAGTGACAAGTGTCTACACCAACGACGTCTTTCTGACAAGCAAGTCATGGCCGCCAGCAAGCCAGGGAGCAGTGGTGGAGTTGTTGTTAACTACAGCATTAAAATGATTGGTGTCATGTTATTAGCCTACTCTGTTTGAGGCGCACCGTCTGTCCGGCGGGGGAGGGGGGGTGCGCGCGCGAACGCTCGTCAACGTCAGTCCGCGGGGGGGGGGGGAGACACGGACAGATCGGTCGCCAACTCTGTCAGCCGGGGGACGTACGGACACTCATCGCCGTCAGCCGGGGGACGGACGCTCGTCACCGTCACGCGCGGAGTATAGCGCCGCTGGGCGTAGCGCCGCTGTTCCACCGTCTGGGGAGAACCCTGCTTTGGCGGGAGGCAAAAACGCTTGGGCGCCGCGCCTAAGCCGTATAATGGCAGGGGAAACCCTGGGATTACTAACATAGCACTAGCACATAGCAAGCCTCTGTACTTAGGTGAAATAAGCAATTCATTCAGTGTGCAGGGCCATCGGCTGACGTTATCAGCTAGCCTGCCTGACAATATGACGGCGTTAGATATCTAACACCATCACACAAATTAGTCAATGTGAACTAAGTTAGCAAGCTTTATGTTTAATCGAAATATCAAACAGAGTAGGCTAATAACATGACACCAATCATTTCAATGCTGTAGTTAACAACAACTCCACCACTGCTCCCTGGCTTGCTGGCGGCCATGACTTGCTTGTCAGAAAGACGTCGTTGGTGTAGACACTTGTCACTCAAACATGTCTGACCAATGGGGAAGCACCCGCCCACTGCGGGATGTTTGTGTCAAAATAATTTGATCCAAAAAAAAAAAAAAAAACGACTTCAAAACTTTTTTCATTTCATTCAAAAAAAAAAAAATCACTTCAAATCGAAAAAAATATTTTCAATAAAAAACAACACTTCAAATGATTTTTTTTTTTTGGGGGGGGGGGGGGGGATTCAATTTTATTTTTGCATTTGAACAGTTTTTTCTTTGATTGAAAATATTTTTTTTGATTGAAGCAACTTTTTTGGGATTGAATAATTAAGACACAAATGTCCTACCCATAATATGGCCCAAACACAAAAAAAATTACTTCAATCAAAGAAAACATTTTCTATAAAAAAAAAGTGTTCAAATGCAATTTTTTGAGTCTCAAATATTTGTTAGCATTCAAAAACTTTTTTTCTATGATTGAAAAAGTTTTTATTTTGATTGAAGTGATTTTTTTTATGGGAAAATTTTTTTTTGTTTGAAGCAACTTCTTTTTTGATTGAATTATAAAGACACAAATGTCCTACCTATAATATGGCCCAAACACAAAACAACATTTGGTTTTCAATCAAAGAAAAACAGTGTTCAAATGCATTTTTTTGAGTCTCAACTATATTTTTGCATTCAAACACTTTTTTTCTTTGATTGAAAAGGGTTTTTTTGATTGAAGTGAAGGTTTTTTTATTGAAAATATATATTTTGATTGAAGCAAACTTTTTTTTGATTGAATGATAAAGACACAAATCTACCTTCATATGTAAGCAATGTCAAAGCCTTTTTTGTGTGTTTTTTTATTATCTTGATATCATATCTTAAGAGACAGATGAAGCACTAAAGACTTGTCCTGTTTATGATGATGATGATGATGATATGATATTGAGTATCGCTTTCTATTATGTTTTTATATGTATTTTTAGTAGATGTTGTACTGTGTATATATTTTGATCCAGGAGGAGGTGTTTCAGTGGTGGGGGGAGTGGTCCAGTTGGTCCTCTTGTTCCAGGAGCTGTGGAGGAGGAGTGAGGAGTCAGGAGAGACACTGTCTCATACAGAGGTAGTGTGCTCACAAAAAACTATGCGGTTGCATGTATTATATTTTTGCTTAAACCCTCAGGACCTCAGGAAATCTGAGTGCAAGTGCACACTTGGGGTACAAGTGCATATAAATGTGACCATCTAATTTAAGCAGCGGTGGAAGCTCAAACTAGGCACAGCCAGAGGCTGATATCATTAGAAGTGGGCTGCGAATCAGCAAACAAACAACTTCCACTGTTAGGACCACATCATTTACGTGTCAGGTGTCATGTGTGATCTTGTAGTGTGTGACCCCCTGTCACTGATCAGTCATGTAGTGTGCAAAGTCAGTGATTGTGCGAGAGAGCTGTATAATGTGAAGAGCATAGTGAGCTGATGACTCTGACAGTCTTCTAGTGTGACTAAGGCATTAAAAGCAGCAGGACAGAGAAGGAGGAGTTTTGGGACTTCAGCCAAATACAAATAATAGAAAGTAAGTCATCCCAAATATCCTGTCAGCTGGAGACAGTGTCCTTTTTTTGAGGTGAATTCTGTTTCATTTAGGTTGAGTCTATAAATGTAGTAGTAGTAGTAGGCCTCCCTGTATACTGAGGCAACATGTTTTCTTTGTTACTATCTGCTTTATAGATTGAGTCCGCAAATGTAACGCAGCTTAACGCTGCATTACTTGGGTTTATTCTGTTAGTCTTGCAAGTGTTTCTTCTTTATTTATTTTGTTTATTTATTTTATCCAGCAGTTCCAGAAAGGTGCCAGGTGTCTACTCCTCCAGCACATCTGGATCTGCACTCACTCTCTCTTTAAAGGCTGGAAGCTCTGAGCAGCCCTTCCCGGCTTGTCCCAAACAATAACTCTGCAAATGTCTTCTGCTGTGTTTTGATTGTAACACTCAATTGAGTCTTGATTGAAAGGGTATTTTTTATGTACACTACCAGTCAAAAGTTTGGACACACTTTCTCATTTAATGGTTTTTCTTAATTTCAATGACTATTTACATTGTAGATTCTCACTGAACACATCAAAACTATGAATGAACACATATGGAATAATGTCGTGAACAAAAGTGTGAAATAACTCTAAATATGCTTTATATTTTAGATTCCTCAAAGTAGCCACCCTTTGCTTTATAGACAGCACTGCAGACCCTTGGCCTTCTCTCAATGAGCTTCATGATGTAGTCATTTGAAAGAGTTTCACTTCACAGGTGTGACTTGTCAGGGTTCATTTGTGGAATTGCTTGCCTTCTTAACAGGGTTGGGACCATGAGTTCTGTTGTGCAGAAGTTAGGTTGGACAGCCTTATTTGACAACTGTTAGAATTCATATTATGGCAGGAACCAATCAGCTAAGTAAAGAGAAACGACAGCCCATCATTACTTTAAGAACTAAAGGTCAGTCAGTCCGGAAATTGCAAAAACTTTGAATGTGTCCCTAAGTGCAGTCGCAAAAACCATCAAGCGCTATGACGATACTGGCTCACATGAGGACCGCTCCAGGAAAGGAAGACCAAGAGTTACCTCTGCTGCTGAGGATAATAAGTTCATCTAAGTTACCAGCCTCAGAAATCGCAAGTTAACAGCACCTCAGATTCGAGCCCAGATAAATGCCACACAGAGTTCTAGTAGCAGACAAAACTCTACATCAACTGTTCAGAGGAGACTGTGCGAATCAGGCCTTTATGGTCAAATAGCTGCTAAAAAAACACTAATAAGGAAAAGCAACAAGCAGAAGAGATTTGTTTGGGCCAAGAAACACCAGGAATGGACATTAGACCAGTGGAAATCTGTGCTTTGGTCTGATCAGTCCAAATTTGAGATCTTTGGTTCCACACACCGTGTCTTTGTGTGACGCAGAAAAGGTGAACGGATGGTCTCTACATGCATGGTTCCCACCATGAAGCATGGAGGAGGAGGTGTTATGGTGTGGGGCTGCTTTGCTGGTGACACTGCTGGGGAATTATTCAAAATTGGGCACACACTTAACCAGTATGGCTACCACAGCATCCTGCAGCGACATGCCATCCCATCTTATTTGGGTTGGACCATCATTTATTTTTAAACAGGACAATGACCCCAAACACACCTCCAGGCTGTGTAAGGGCTATTTGACCAAGAAGGAGAGTGATGGAGTGCTGCGCCAGATGACCTGGCGTCCACAGTCACCTGATCTAAACCCAATTGAGATGGTCTGAAATGAGATGGACCGCAGAGTGAAGGCAAAAGGGCCAACAAGTGCTCAGCATCTCTGGGAACTCCTTCAAGACTGTTGGAAATCCATTTCAGGTGACGACCTCATGAAGCTCATCGAGAGAATGCCAAGAGTGTGCAAAGCAGTGATCAAAGAAAAGGGTGGCTATTTTAAAGAGTTTGAGTTGAGTTTTGAGTTATTTCACACTTTTTTGTTGACAACATAATTCCATATGTGTTCATTCATAGTTTTGACGCCTTCAGTGAGATTCTACAATGTAAATAGTCATGAAAATAGAAATAACAAATAAAGAATATAGCCGCAAGCGGCAATCCGCGGGTTCTAACCTCTTTCGGACCAAACCGGCCACCCTGACCCTCACCCCCCGCAGTCGATGACATCGGCCGTCGTATTCCTCAAAGATCTGTACAACACATAGCCATGATAAGCCCCAGATTTCTCCAAATTGGGTTTACAGCTACATGCTAATGGCATTTATAGCGCACCCTATAGGTTGAGCTCAACATGCTTTGTTAGGCAGACTACCAGTCCTGTTGTGAACCTACCCACCAGTTTTGTGATGATAGGACAAAGGGTGTGGGAGTTATGGCCAATGACTTCTAAGCCCCGCCCATTGCGAAGATACATTGGTCCGTGGCGGCCATGTTTTTTGACCAATGTGGCTCATTTATAGTAGAAATGTGTCGTCTCATCCCCCGAAGCTGTATACCAAATTTGGTGTTGATGGAGTCAGTATTTCAAAAGTTCTATTCATTTTACTGTTTTTAACATTATGCAAATTAGCAAAAAATCTGTAATAGCGGCTTTCGTGGTGCAAGAGGCTTTTTTGTAGAGGACTATCAGGAGGACGTGTATGAGAAATTTCATGTCAATAGCACTTATGGCTTGGCGGGGAGAACCTTTCCATTTTCACTCCCAATGTTATCGCGCCCCCATCTGACGGATTGGCATCAAATTCTTGGAGCTGCATTTGGACATCATTTATACTCAACGTACCAAGTTTCGTGTCTCTGGGTACTTCCAGCTCGCCATAAATTAATAGAACGCAAACAATGATGGTTAATGACATATAGGCCACGCCCACTTTCACATATCAACATGGCAATCAAGACATTAGTTAATACTTGACCCTGGGGCATGCATACCAAATTTGGTGAAATTCCGTCCAATGGTCTTTGAGATACGCATGTGTAGCATTTATAGCGCCCCCTCTAGGTTGAGCTCAACATGCTTTGGTAGGTAGATTGCCAGTCCTGAGTTGAACCTACCCACCAAGTTTTGTGATGATAGGGCAAAGGGTGTGGGAGTTATGGCCAATCATCTCTAAGCCCCGCCGATTGCAAAAATACATTGGTCCGTGGCAGCCATGTTTTTTGACCAATCTGGCTCATTTATAATAGAAATTTGTCTTTTTGTCTCCCAAAGCCATATACCAAATTTGGTGTTGATAGAGTCAATCTTTCAAAAGTTCTATTCATTTTAGTGTTTTTCACATTATGCAAATTAGCAAAAACTCTAAGTAGGCGGAGCTTGATGGTCCAATTGGCTTTTTTGTAGAGCACATGGAGCTGGACTTGTGTGTCAAATTTCAAGTCAATCAGACTTAAGGTGTGAGGGTGTGGCCTTCCCAAAAATGCATTTTCAAGCCTTAATTACAGCGCCACCATCTGGCTGACTGGGCTCATATTTTATTCAAAGTTGATGCACATCATTTCCAGTCATTGGGCCAAGTTTCAAGTTTCTGGGCCATTCCAGCTCAGGGGAATTTGAGCTCAAGCGGCAGACAACAAATAATAATAAACCGGTACAATCTTAGAAGGGTTCTACCCCTTCGGGTTTAGAACCTTAAAAAAACAATAAATGAGAAGGTGTGTCCAAACTTTTGACTGGTAGTGTATATGGCTATGCTTTCATGTGCAGGGCTCTTTCTGAAATATTGTGAGATGTGCCTGCACAAGGCATTAGGACTTGTACCTAAAATGCAACCCTGAACTCCATCAATGCTGTCAGGACAGCTGCAAAATGTTGTGTAGAACACTAAAGCTCCCCTCCTGTTAGATCCTGACCAAGTCTGTCACCATGTCAGAAGATAAAAATAATTGAAGTTACAGCTGCATGACATCATTAATAAACTCAGCCATTAATCTGCCTTGTAGAGACCCTGCCTTAACCACGTTCACAACTCATACAGTCACTAACATCGCTGTAGGTCTGTGATAGGAGTTTAAGCAGGTTTAAGTGCAAATGCAGCTTCATACCAAAATGATCATCAGGATTGTACTGTGCAGTCTGAATAAATAAATCCTCACTCCACCCAATGGGTTTGTTTGGAGCCAGGAAACTACTAAACAGACGCAAGTGGACTACCAGTCCATTGCATTGCAATTGAGTTTGTGCATCTGTAGTTTATGTGCCAGCAGTTCAATGGGGCCCAGAATATTTAGAGACTAAAAATTTGGGGTATTATTCCTTCATGTCTTGTATGTAAAGACACAAAGGAAACACATGTTAACTTGTGCTCACAGCAGTAACATGCTGAGGAAGAGAGTAAAGACAAGGCCATATATAGCGGGAAGTTGGAGCACTGACAGAATTTGTGTTTGTAGTCATCTTGTTACCTTTGACCTCCCCCTGTCAGACTTGCAGAAGTTTCTGTCAACCGAGATTAACACTACTCTGCCCTCACTGTCGGCCTTCTGTCGCTCCCCCTCCTCCCCATTCCTGTCTCCTGTCTTTGTTCCTCTCCTTAACATTTTCTTCACTCATGTCTGTTCTTTTTACCCCTCTTTTCCAACTTTCTCTCTCCTCTTCACTACTTATTTCCACACAACTCTGTTAACCTCCTCCCCTTTTCGCCTCTCCTCCTGCTTTTTCCCTCACTCCCATTCCTTTCCTGTCTTACCCTCATCACCTTCTACCAATTAGATGTGACACTCTCACATAGTGACCTCCAGCTCACCTCTTCCTGCTTTCTCTCCTACTTCATCGTATAAACAGTGTAGGAGAATGGGCTGAAGAAAGAGAGACACAGATGGAAAGACAGAGGAGGTGTGTTTGTAGGGGGTGCAGTTAACATGATAATGAAAGACAGATGCATCAACTCCATGTTGGAATTCTGTAGATCCTTCCCAACACACACACACACACACACACACACACACACACACACACACACACACACACACACACACACACACACACACACACATAAATCACAGCACTCTTGTTCTTGGTATGGCTGTTGCAGACATATTCTTGTGTTGATGCAAACTTTGTAAACTTCTCAAGGTGTGAGACTCTTGAGATGTGATGCCATCAGCTGGTTTAAAGTGAACAGAGCTCTTTCCTCCTGTACTGTTAAAAAATGCAAGTTGTTCATTTTCTTTATTCAGCTAATGTTTATCATGTATGTACTTATTTGTCTGATTAAAAGAACAAATACAGGAGTAAAAGCTTCAAAATAGAGCCTGACTGATACTCAAAATTGGGGGCCAATTGCGATACCGAGCAAAGTACGGAGTAGAAAAATATGATATTGATGTATTGGCCATTTTACAGTTGTGACAAAGATAAGTAATGGAGGCAAGGTATTTTACAGTTGAAAAATAACCGTTGGTGAAGTTAGTGGACTGAAACAGTAAACATCACTGGGAATTTAATAGATATAAATCACCTATTTTATCGTTTTCTGTTAGTAATCTTAAAAAATGTCTCCATATTAGCAATTTTAGATAACTGGATATCCTATATACTGAGAGGTTTAATACTGATAGGTGGATATTGTAAAGAACATTTGCCAGCAGATATATCAGATGGGCTGTAGTATAAAACTAACATTTTATCATAGCGAACTCAAGGATCTGCTGAAAAGCAGCAAAAAGCAGCATTAAAGCCCCTGTACGGAGTTTTTAACTGGATATAGAAAAGTCTCTGGTTTCTGCTTATGTGTCTCTGTTACCTACAACAGCAAATGAGCCCATCAGCGTGAAGATACGCTTTTTCTAAGTAGTCTAATTCTATACCTCTGAAAGGCATTGGTCGGGTCGGACCACTGACGAAACGATTTACGGCAGTCAGACCGGAACTGACGACATTCAGGATACAGCATAGCTGTTTTGTTGCTACGCTTGCCAGTGCTAACCGAGCTAAAACTTTTGTCATGGCTGATAATGAGACAAAGAAAAGAAAAATAATTCGAACCGAAGACCAACGAAAGGCCAAGAGGGAATCCGATCGAGCTAGGGCTAAAACACGGATAAACATTGGCGATTCCTTCCAGAGATGGAGAGAGTTGCGGGGCTTGAAGGGAGGGTCGGATGCAGAATTCGCCCGATTCCTCCTAGACAGGTTTGTAAATTTTATTTCATTTATGAAATGTAATGCGGGACATAGTTTACAGCAATACATGAATTTATGTTGTTACAACAAAGCTGGCTAACGTTACCACTAGACTAGCTCTAGATACTAACGTTACACTCGTAAAAACGTCAACAAACATCTTAGATCACGCATCCATTTCAGCTGTGTGATCAGCCCAGCCAACCTGCAACGATGCATCGGTAATATCCTCTGTCATTATAAATGATTCAGTTTCTTACTTAGAACAAAACATCCATCACAATCACTGTGACTTTGCTGTAACGCTAGCTCTGTAGCACCGTGGGTAATATATATAGCTGGGAAATTGCAGTGCAACAGCAGCATTACACACAGTGACAATAGTGCAGTCTTTGCATGTTTAGCCTATGTCACAGACATCACGGTAATACAGTTAGCTTACAACGTAAGATGTTATGTTGGCAATGCTACTGCAGTTTTTTCCAATTACTTTGTTTCACCGGCGGCATATTATATTAAGTAGAAATACAAATAGACACATTTACCTCGTCCATATGCACGCTGCAGATAGCTGCTAAAATAAAACAAAAAAAGTTTTCAAAGCAAGTCCCGTCTTCTTTCCGACGTTTCCAAAACAAATCTACACGCGCCGGCCAGACAAACGTCTTCACGACAGTAGGCGCTAGAGCTCATGGGAAATGCAGTCTTCATTCCGGCAAAACACTACCGCTTTCGTCCAGCGGGGCCGCCAAAATCAACACTAAATGAAAAGTCTGTACAGGGGCTTTAATTGAAGGCAGTGCTTCTGAGTTGGAAACAGGGATTGCTCTGTGAAGTTGAGAAATGCTCACCACAACAAAAGAAAAGTGAGGGCTCAAATCGCAAACAAATGAGCAAGTCATGATAATAATTCTGTATGTACGTAGTCAGTAGTATATGAGACAGTAAAGGGGAGAACATTCGCATTAGTCATTATGAAGCACTCTGAATGTGAACTTTGTGGCAAGCATCCGAAAACTGATACAAGTACTTGTTGATCATAGTGGCAGCTGAATGCTACTCATTACAGAAACAAACTCACTTTTAATTACAAGCACTAAATTTCAGTGAATCACTGTTTATTCCACAAAGAAACAGGAATGAGTGAGATGTCCTGTGATCTGTACTGGGCTTAACAGAATGTCTACCAGAAGAGAAGTTTGGGAAAGAGATGGTTGGGAATGGTAGAATTTCTCCCTGTTCTTTTCTTCACCCTGGTTTTGTAATTTTCCAAACGCCCACTTAGCTTTGGCTCTTCATCTGGCAGACCAGAGGCTCAGCCCTCAAGTTTAGTTTTTATTGGCCATTTAATTCCTCACTATCATCAAAGGGGAGATTTGTAAGATTGGGGCAGATTTTTGTTTAAAACATTCAATTAAGGAACAAAAATTATCAGCAGAGTGTGAAACAGTACTGATGTTCTGTCAGAGACGTCTCTGTGTTGCAGAGATGTCTACTTATGTTAGCATGCTAACCAGCTAGCCCTGGCCCGTCCTGTCTCTTTATACCACTCTGTAGCTCAAGAGGTGATAGTCTGACAGCTCCTGTAGTTTCAGCTGGGTGATTAATTAATGTCAGCAGTGACTTTACCATGTTTTACAAGCTCTCTTGGCTTTCAGTTTAATGAATTAACAAAATAAACTCACAAAATGTCAAGAAAGGAAATTATCTCACTTCTGTTTTCTTTATTCTTCAGAATACTCCAACTGTACACTTCTCATTAAAGTTTCTCTCTTTGACTGACCAAAGACGAGCTTAATCACTTGGTTAACTCATGATAAAACACAATTTATTCAAACTGGACGGAAAGCAGCTGTCCCCCATTATTTTTGGAGCTACCTCGAAATTTTGACTAAATTTGACGCATTACACCTTTTCAAGCAATATCCATCGCTAATATTTCATCCATTATATATTAATAGGCTTATAGGTTTCAGTTGAGTTGAGGCGGGATGACTGTGAAAGCCCCAACATTTGATTCACACCATTTTCATACTCATCAAACCATGTTGTCCAGGTAATACAGTATAACCTTATGATATTCTCAAACCCTGTATTGTATCCCATCTCTGTCTCAGGCTGTCCACCACTCAGAATGTTAACAGCTCATATTGTGTTGGCTCTCCTAAAAAGTACCAGCTCTGTCCTAACCAGGTATGATACTGCATTGATATTGACACTATACTGATTAATTATCCACTGAATCCTTAACCATTAGAGCACTGAGGTTTACGCGAGGAAACTAGCAACACATTTAAAAAACTCCTTTAGCTGTAAGTGTGTGTATGTTGTGTTTTTCAGCCCTGTCCCAGCCCCAGTGTCAGCTTCAAACAGCACCAGTGTTCCCAGTTCAATTCTAAATCTTTTGGAACGAGATACTACCGGTGGATACCTCTTTACCCAGGTATAATATCCATCCAACAGTCAGGCTTTTTTCTATCTGTCTGTCCCTTTATTGATTCAGTTATCAATAACACAAGGAAACTGAAATGCAGTGATATTGTCTCTCTTCCTACCCTTACAGCTGATTATACTGGGCATTAAGGGGGAACTCCAGAGATCAGCATGTTATCTGATCTCAGGCAATTCAAAAAGATAACCACATGTAACTCACTGAAGCTTTCATTACACAGAAATCCTATTTTGCGTTGTTTTCTATTTATGTTATGTATAGAGTGTTTTTTTGCAGACCCACTGCTGCTGTGACAAAATAATCTATCTATCTATCTGTCTATCTATCTGTCTATACAGTATTTTTTTTACTATGTTATGTCCCATGTAGCTGATTACATCAGCATCTCCAATAAGCCATGTGACCTGCAGTGTACAACTATCAGTGGTGAGCGGCAGCTGCTAGTGCCTGCCCATGATGGTACCTTCTGCCGCGATACCAAATACCATGGAGTCTGCATAGAGGGAAAATGTCAGGTAACTCAAGAGAAACACTTGTGATATCACTATTTTTGTTGCAAGAATTACTACTACTGTATGCGAATAATGTATTAAATACAATCCAACATATATTTGGCTGGATGAACAACCTCATTCTCTTCAGAGTTTGACCTTCTCTTCTCCTCCAGCCTGTAGGATGTGATGGAGAGCTGTACAGCAGTAAGACAGTAGACAGATGTGGAGTATGTGGAGGCAATGGGACTTCATGCCACCGCATCTCTGGATCATACAGGAAGGCACTCACACAGTTAGGTAACACACACACAAACACACATGTAGACAGATGTGCCTATGAGTAGACATTATATACCATTCATTCTGACATTCAGTCAAGTTATCCAGTTTTAAATTAAGGTACGCTCACACAACTTTACTTTGTGATTATCTGGGCCTTCAGCAGCCTGCTCCCCAAATGTCACCTGTTCATGACAGGTTTCGTGCAGAATATCTTAAAGGTCCCATATTATGAAAAAAAAGTTTTCTCTGGTGTCTACATATATAAACTGATCCTCCCTGAGCCTGCCAACTCTCAGAATGAGGAAAGCAAACGAGTCCTTCATCGTCTCTGCAGCCCACCCACTGGTAAAACAGCGCTCCAACAGGCTGTTCAGATTCAGCTCCTGTCTTTACATAACAACAGGAGAGATTTTCATAGGCTGGCCTCCTCTGCACAATGATAGGAGAGATCCGAGAGGGGGGCGTCCATTCCCTAGGTGAAGTTCAGTGTGTCCAGTGGTAAGCTAGCAGTTTTTCGCAATGTCATCGCTCAGAGGTAGACACGCAAATTGCTCGGTTGTTTGTTGTATAAACGGGGTTCGTACAGGTGCTTGAAATTCAATGTTGTGTTTTCAAGGTCTGAAAAGTGCTTGGATTTTAGTTTAAGTGCTTGAAAGTGCTTGACATTATAACTCTGTTTCTTCACAAAATTAAGATCAGATTGGATAGTTTGCTTATTACAAGGAGAAATAAAATCAGTAAGAGAACCATATGTGGAGATGTTTTCTCCTGGGCTCCGCTGAGCCTCTCTGCTCCTCTCTGTGACCTGCCAGTCTGTGTGTGACCCAGCCCCGCTCCCTTCAAAGAGAGACAGCAGGAGATGACAAAATGCCGGGAGGCTTCTGTGTTAATGAGCGTTGGCTTGAAAATGATAACTACAAACTATTGTTATGATAAGGACCGAATCAAAGAGTGGCGACATGCAAGGTCTGCAAAAAAGTTTTGCAGATTTGTGCAATGGGAGAGTCTGCACTCTCCAGTCACATGAAAGGCAAGTTAAGACTTTGATTAACTTAGGCTAACGCTGCCTACATTGAAAGGCCCTTTAGCGAATGTTTTTTGTGTTTAACAAAAGTTTTTGTGTGTTTTTATTTGGATACAGACTGACGTGAAACAGATTGACGTTATGTCGCTGTTCTGGTGGCTATTTATATTACAGTCAGTAGCCCAGTAGCACTAACCTGTTGAGGCAATGATAGCTTACCTTGTCATTGCTAGCCTGGACGGGGATCTTGCTCACAATTTTTCTAAAAGATCGAGAATCCACTGTTGAAAGTGGCAGCCTATCTTCAGCGACATACTCTGCCACCAGTCTCCTCACTTCTCGATGTTCAAGCATCGCAGAATGGGAGAACGAGTTTTTGCTGCTTAGTTTTTTCTCCGCTCTCATCCTTAGTTTGCTTTCTTTTGGTTACTAGCTTTATGTTAGTGTGGCATCGCTCTAGATGTTTCGTTAAATTTCTTAAAAATTGCGATATCACGAGGTAGAGAGATCTGTTGGTTTCGCACACAAAGTGCACGTAACTATAATGTTCTTCACATCCTTGTCTTTGACGAACTAAAAATAAGGCGCGTATGTCCATCTCGCGAACGTAGAGTCCAACTTGTCTGCTGCTGCAGTCATCTTCTCCTCAATCAACAGTTCTCTAGCACTTACAGGAAGTAAACATATGCGCAGATTTTTTCTCCCCTGCTAATTTCGCAGTGTTGGCAAATTTGCATAAAAACAACAATCCACTTAATTTCGGGTTTAAAATATGTTATAACGCGCGTTACTGGGATTTGTACCGAGGTAAATATTACCAATTTTTTTTTTGTAATGCCTTACATTACTGTGTTACAGCAAAAAGTTATGCATTACAGTAATTGCATAACTTTTGTAACGCGTTACAATGCATTTTGCAACATAAAAATGTATGTCAAAAAAGGAAATTACAGGGTGCTCTCAGGTCTCTCTTTGTCTCAGTGCAAGTGTGCCTGAAGAACGCCAAGTGGCTTGCCTTTTTTTGGATAAAACTTTGTGTTCTCCTTTAATTTCTAAACTTTTTGCTGTTATGAAAAATAATTTTAGATGTTTACAGCATAATACAATGTACATAATTGTGATAAAAAGTGTTTTCCTGTAGATATGTATTTTACGCCAGCGATAAGGTGCTGGAAAAATGTGAAAATGACCCTTAAAAGTGCTTTGACCTCTAAAAATGTGTACGAACCCTGTATAAATCAACATAAGTGCCTATATTCTCTCCCAGCTACAGAACAACAGAAGAGACAGCGGTTGCGTTTCATTTTTAATGACAATGTGCCGGCTACGCTTCCAATTAGTTTGCATGTGTGTGCTAACCACTTCACGTCGGACTGCTTCAGTAACGAGGGTCAGTACAAAGCTGTCTTTGCCTCGACCCTCGTAAAAGGATCAGTCCCAACCATAGGGGACCCAGCAACTGCACCTGAGCCACCGGTAAGTATCGCCACATTTTGATAGTATTTACAGTTGCCTACGAGTATGGTGAAGTCAGAGTCCGTGTTTCTTCAGGAGCCTCTCCTTCTGGGTCCGATTCTGGGTTAAACTGGTATGGTTGAATGACAGCATCTCGGCGAGCCATAGTGTTACATCCATCACGAACATTACCGCATGGTACCGCTAGCGTAAGCGGCATCCTCTTCCTGAGAGGGGCGTGTAGCAGGCAAGGCAGGAATTGACAGACGGAGCTCATTAGCATTTAAAGGTGCAGGCACAGAAACAGCCTGCTCTCAGTACAGCTCACTTGAGCAACTTTTAGACAGCTTAAATTCAGGACCACGGATGGGTTTGGGGCTATATATTTCAAATACAGAGTTGTTGGACCTCTGACAGCAGTGTGAAATTGATGAAAAACAGTATAATATGGGACCTTTAACAGAAGCCTAGAACTGCTGGGATGACAATGTACAGTGGTGGAAAAAAGTTTTCGGACACCCTTAAAATTTTACACAATCTCAAATATTATCATGAAATATTTGTGGAAAAATCTTTTTTGTGTTTCAAAATGTGCAGCTGCATTAGACAGACACAAACAAATATAAATAATATTTTTACTGTTTATTATTTACAAGAAAAACTAACAAAACTAAATTCTTGACAGTTTTAATATGTCAGTTCCTCAATATTGTTGGTATCAAAGTCAACAAATAACAGAGAATGTGTTCAAAACTGAACAAAAAATAAATAAACCATCACATTATCAAATTAATATTTAGTAGCCCTGCCATTAGCACGCAGTAGAGCTCTAATCCTGGCTGGCATGTTCCCTAGAGCCTTTCACACTGTTGAGGGGTAATCTTGTCCCATTCTTCTTGAATTAGTGCTTTTAATTCATCTAAACTCTTCGGTTTACGCTTTGAAACGGACCTTTTGATAATCCACCACAGATTTTCAATGGGGCTTATGTCCGGGGATTGAGCTGGCCAGTCTAAGACCTGGATACTGTGCTCCTGCAGCCAAGTTCTACTGGTCCTGGATGCGTGGCAAGGGGCATCATCTTGTTGAAATATCCAGTTTTGACCTCGACGGAACAGTGCACGTGCAGATGGGAGCATGTGGGTTTCGAGAATGGCACAATACTTGGCAGAGTTCAGTGTGCCATCACAGACAGTGAGATGACCAACACCAGCAGCACTCATGCATCCCCAAACCATGATACTGCCCCCACCATGCTTGACAGTAGGTACTGTACATGCTTGAGATAATGCTTCGCCTGGCCTTCTGCGTACCCTCACATTAGCAGGAGGAAGATGAAGCTGGAAACTGGACTCATCTGACCACAGAATCTTCTTCCAATTCCTGGTTGTCCAGTTCGTGTGTGCTTGGGCCCAACGACGCCGGGCTAACCTTTGTCTCTCATTAATCAGGGGCTTCTTGACAGCCTTGTAGGAACTTAAGCCATGGTCTAAAAGTCAGCCACGTACAGTGCGGGTGGAACACTGGACACCGGTTTGGTTTGACCACTGCTGCTGAAGCTCCTGTGATGTCATTCGGCGGTTTTCCCTGCACATGCGATTCAGGATGCGGTCATTTCTTGCTGAAGAAACCCTTGGTCTGTCTTCCAAGCTGTTGGTTTGTGTGTATTTCTGCAGAGTGTATCCAACTGCTGAAGGACTGCATCTGCACTTCCTGGCTATCTGGAGGCAGCGGTACCTTTCCTGGCTGAGAATCTGAATCTTCAGGCGTGTTTCCTGCGTTAGGTTCCTTGTCTTAGCCATTTTTGTCTCTGGAGAACTTTCAAATGTGCTGGCTTTATATAGACACTATGCACGGCAAAAAAAAAATGTCTTTTAATAAAAAGCATGACTTTCATTAGTGGATCACTGGTACCAAAATTACTCAATACTCAAAATTTCTTATGTATTTTCATGGAACCAATCAATTTTAAGTTTCCAATGGCTTTTTTAGGATTTGTTTAGTATTTTAGTTGTGACTGTACTGAAAGAAGACCCTTGACACTTGACCTAAAAGTGATTCTTAATCCAATATTTCACAAATGCGTTCGGTGTCTAAAAACTTTTTTCCACCACTGTAATGGCTACACAGACTATTGCAAATGACACTTCTACTGTTAAGTGTGACTGCACTTAAATTTGTATACATTTTGCCAGCTAATTTAAGATTTAGTCTTAGTGTTGATCATTTTAAAGTCAAGTCTGCCACAAAATGATAGTTTGTATGATTTTAGAATGCACCTTTGCAGAGGGGGTCTGTGCTGATGTTATAATGTGAGCAATACATCCAAACATGAAAAATGTTTTGATCTGGACAATTATTTTGACTTGACTTGAACACCATTCAACATATTAGGGCCCTTGATGAATGACTGACTGATCAAGTGTTAATAATAGTTTGTATTAGACAGCCAGTGTATTTCTTTAAACCCAGAATGCTGTGTGTCTTATTAACAAGTGGATGTTGTAAACAGACTCAATTTAGCTGCATGGATCCATTCAACTAGCAATCAGCCCTATGCTTTCGCATGTATAGCACGTATTAAGGCGCCAACATACTTTCCGCACTGCAAGTCTGCGGGCAGCTGCAGATTTGTTCTGGCCAAGGAGACCGGCACATGGTTCTTTTCATAACAGTAAATTGGAAATTAAATAAACTGTCTTAACTTGCTGGCAGGGCTTCTTTGGTTAAACCCAAAGAAGTTTCCTGTGTACTGAGATACTTGGTTTAAACACTGTTGGTGGTGTGCTGCTGGTGTGTACAGTCACCAGGAGGATGACTTTGGTGCTCAAAAAGAGATATGTTCACATTTTTTAATGAAGAGATAGGGATTGTTTTTTTAATTGTTCTTATTTTGTTTGAGCCACCTTCAAAAAAAGAAATTTGAATTTAAATTTCTTTTCAAAGCTCCCCATGACAATCCTCAACGGACCGTTATGCCAGTGTTTAAAATAGCTGTTTTTGTCATCAGGCTACGTGTTCATCACCAACATCCCAGCTGGAGCTTCAGACATTCAGATTGTAGAGAGACATAAGACTGAGAACATCCTGGGTGAGAACCAACAGTTCCTTTAAGGTCAATAACCTGAGAACCAAATCAATAGATTTAAATCAACACTTACAGTAATTTACAGTAATTTTCCAACTGAACAAAGATTATTCTGATCTTCTTTCCTAACTCTTTGTAATTTGGTGATTGGTGTTTCCAAAATAAGAACCACTTGATATATTGTAGAAACTACTAATTTTGTAAATGATGTATCTTTCTGTGTGTTTTTGGAATTTTGAAAATCAGCTTGTCTAATTCACTGCCCCTGATGTTTCCCCTCCTATCTAGCCCTGTCAGATGAAGCTGGTAATTTCTTCTTCAATGGAAACACTGTGTTTGACAATCCTCAAAACTTCCGTGTAGCAGGAACAGTGCTTAAATACAGACGTCCGAGCAATGTTTTCTCTGATGGCCTGGAGTATATCATTGCCCAGGGACCAACACTTCAGGGCCTGAACGTTATGGTAATACACACAAGCACATGCACACGCACGCACACACACACACACACACACACACACACACACACACACACACACACACACACACAGGTCATTACTACCACTACCAATGCAATGGCAATCGAAGTGATAACTGTATGTTTGATGTGATGACACGGTACAACAGTGGCACTGAAATGTCTAATTTTACTGTCATAAAAGAATGATTTCACTTCCAGTATGAAGTAACTAACCTGTGACTGTAACTAACCTCTTTTTGGTCATACAGTACTATAACATGAACGGGAAGCTCCCCCACATCACCTATGAGTACACCATCCGTCGCACATCTCATGGCATCACAGCTGCACAAGGCATCACCACAGGCCCCTCCCACTCTCATCTTAACCTCACCTACAACGAGGTCAATGAGGACGTCAGAGAGGGTCTACTTAGAGTGATGAACCACAGCAGAGTGAGCGTGACAACCGTTCAACACTACAAAACCCAGCTAGGAGCTGATGACCAATCAGATGTCCATCTGCATGAAAAGGAGGAGGAAGAAGTAGTGTGGGAGGTCAGGACACCCAGCCCTCCACCGCCTGCTGCCATGTTGGTCTTTAGACCAGCTGATGTCACCAGTCACGTATTGAGCCATAATGATGTGGAAGAGCGGGGACCTCCAGTGCCATCTGGCTACCGTGAGTCACAGATTGATCTGTCCTTGAATAAACAAGCTTTAACTTTTTTAAATTGAGAAGAATCTGTTTGTGCTGTGTCAGAATGATCCTTCAGTGACTGAGTTGACTGACAGTCAAATCATGGAGTTAAAATGCAACCATTGAGCCGACCACAGTTTCCCTTGTAGAAAACCCTTGCACCACACATTAGCTGGTATACAAGTCTTTTTTCATGATGCCATTTCAAAGTGTGTACATCTCATTCATTTTAAATGCATGTTGTCATATCTTATTGAAAACAACACATTCACTCCTGTTGGTTAGGAACCATAATTTACCTGTTGGGCCACAGACTGAAGGTGATGACAGCCTAGTTACCTACCAGTTAGGATGTTGCTCAGATGTTACTGTTGGGTAAAGACACTAGCAGCACAGTACATGACATGGACACAGTGCCAGGGTTGGGAGTGCATGGGGCCTCCATAGTTTGGTATTCCAGATTTAGACTTTCCAAACAGCACATCGCTTGGAGAATGTATATTGACCTTCACATGAGCAAAATTATTTTGCAATCTGTCATTAATATACTATTTATAATTTTTTCTGTAAATACTGCACCTTATCCTCTCGCACCTTATGTTACTCTTACCTTTTGTCTTCTACATCAGTATTTTATTTAACTTTATTTTATTTAACTTTACGTCTTCTTATCTTATTTTCAGCAGCATGTCCTGATGGAAGACAATAATAGACTAGGTGGAGGTAGGGATGTATGATGTATCGGTTACCGGTGTCACTGTAAACCAAGGTTCCTAACGGTGAAGGTAACCATTTTAAGTTTTAATTGCCATGGTAACTGCCGCGGTCAATAACCACGGTGTGGAAAACTTGCGAGATACTTCCTAAGTCTCTCTACGCATGCACAGTGTGCAACATGCGCTTGTTATGTAGTGAAGAAGACAAGGCGGAGGGAGGACGTGACAGTAGCTGTATTTTTCCGCCTTCAAAGAAACCAAATCTGCAGTCTGGGCATATTTTGGTTATTATAAGAATGCTCAGGGACAGCTGGTTGAGGATGGCAGCCCTATCTGCAGGAGCTGCAAGAAGAAAGTTGTTGCGAGGGACGTCAACACATCCTATTTACTTATTGCTCATGTGCGCGACCATCACCCTCAACTGTTAAGCGAACGCAAGGTAAGTTAACCTTGAGCTCGGGTGCATGATGTATGTGTATGTCGAGTTTATATCTAATTTGCAGTTGTCACTAATGTAAACTGACCAGAAAGTGGTATGACTGAATGAAGTTGATCCTGGTTTAACAAGTTATTTGAACCGCTTATTAATTGTAGATTTTACTTTTTGAAGTCGACCTAATCATTCCCCAAATATCGATGCAGAGCTGCAGTGAGGAGGATTTGAGACAAACACATACTGGGTGGACTGAGTTAGTGAACACAAACTGACTGAGATGACTGACTTTCATCTCAGCTCCGTTCACCGGAGCAGCGTCTTCCTGCGGCTCAGCAGCCATTTCACCAACCAGATTGACCGAGGCCATTAACAACAAACGAGCAAGCTCCTCATATATGTATATGTATATGTATATATATGTATATATATATATATATGTATATATGTATATGTGTATATATAGTTATATGTATATGTCTATTATATATGTA
>NC_044207.1:1476749-1591164 GCF_900880675.1 Sparus aurata | reverse complement strand
TTCCACAGAAGTCAAATCAAATGACATGAAAACTCAGGATACTACTTCCCCATGAGCACCTGAGGCCCTGTGAAAAAATTTTAGGCGATGACCACAAGGTGGCGCTCTTTAAATTGATGTATTTTATATCTCCACAACGGTTCATCGGAATAAGACGAAACTTGGTACATTTATTGTCAGTGCCCTCCTGAGGACATCTGACGATGGGGTTTACCGATCCGCCACTAGGTGGCGCTCTGGCGTCACTTTAATTATATATGGCCCTGTGCCCACACCATAACACTTATGGAAATGAAATTCATAGAGGTGCTATAGAATGGCCCCTGTGACTCACTCACCGAAAATGACCACCAGGTGGCGCTATTTTCAATGCAAAAGCGTTTTGGCTCATAACTCCCCACTTAATAGGTTGCATATTATTAAACGTCATCCCTATGTGTTCCCTCCATTCAGCTGAATTGTTTGGTGTAGGCCACGCCCACTTTCGTGCTACTTTCCGTTCGCAAAATCGCGACAAATGAAAAACCTACTTTTTCGAACTCCTCCTAGGCAATTTGAGTGATTTGCACCAAACTTGCGTGAAGCATCTGTGGACCCTCCTGACAAAAAGTTATCAAAAGAATTTTGATAGTCCTTAAAACGCCTGAAATATAAAATGACAAATTCCTGCATATTGTGTTGAAAACAGTCAATCTTGCATATCTTCATGAAATACTGCCCGAATATCACATAAATGTTCATGATTGTGTGGTATCACCTAATGATGCACTGTGTAAAATTTGGTGCAAATCGGCCCATAGATGGCGCTCTGGTCGCAGTCCAATCTTCTGAATGGAAAGTAAATGGGGAAATCTTCAAATCCTCCTCAAAACTCATCGACTTTCAACCTCTCATTGTCCCTCATGCTTTAAGCTAGAGACACCATTCCAACTTTAACGAGTCATAAGACTTTGAACTGTTGGGCATGTATTCAATTTTTAAAATCTTTTACGGTTTTCAAATCATCACAGTTTTAGTTTTAAGGATTTTTAGGCCATTTTCTCATTTTATAATGGGTGTGTATTGCGTGAGCTACAGTGTGTGACATCATCGCAAGAATGGAGAGCAGCTGGAAGAACTGGAGAAAAAATTCTCTTCAGCTTGATTTAGATCCCAAACCTTATACTCAAGATAGACAATGTATACAAAGAAATGGAGGAAATCTTGTTGGTTTTCAGCTGATGGTCTCATTTAAGATGTACGGCTTACAGTTTTGGATGTGGAAGCCCTGGAGCGACAACAACCGAAGCAGCAGCCCTATAAGCTGCAATGTTAATTTTGAGCCTAAATTTCTGAAGGAGAGCAGACGGTACCTGATTTGTCGCTCGCATTTCTGCCCTCATTTCTCACTTTCCAGGAATAAAAACGACATGACCGAGTTCAAATCAAATCAAATTGTATCAGATTTTCTGTTGATGTAACTTGGAAACTGTGAATTGTTGCTCTTTTCTGTACACGCAACATCTATTGCATGTCTGTCCGTCCTGGAAGAGGGATCCCTCCTCTGTGGCTCTTCCTGAGGTTTCTTCCATTGTTTCTTTTTACCCTGTTAAAAGGTTTTTTTTCCATCAACATGTGAAGTTTTTCCTCACTCGAATCGATGGTCTAAGGACAGAGGATGTTGTTGACTGTACAGATTGTAAAGCCCACTGAGGCAATGTGACTGTGATTTTGGGCTATACAAATAAAATTGATGTGACCTGACTGAGTTCAGCCATGTCTCCTCTCACTCAACATATAAATATTTTGGTCATTACATCACAGTTTTTTCAAAATTCGCAGGGGTTTGGGAGGCGTTTTCCCGTTCATTCCTGTGGGGACCTCTTCATCTTTGTCTCTGTTACTTCTCCAGCGTGTGTATCTGAAGAATGCGTGTGTAGTGCGTGACGTACAGTGTGTGACATCATCTTTAGAGTGGGGAGCAGCTGGAAAATCTGGAGAAAGAATTCTCTTCAGCTGGATTTGGACCCCGCATCTTTCATTTTACATAGACGATGCAGCCATTTTAAGCTCTTTCTGCTTTAAACTTTCCACCTTTTCAGTCTTTTTTCACCTTTTTAAGCTCTTTTATCCGTCTTACTCTACAGCTTTTTAGCCTTTTCAGATATTCATCTTTCTGCCTTTTCAACTCCTTCAAACATTCCGCTTCATGTTCAGCTATGAAAATGTTAAACTTTTTAAACTCTTTCAGCCCTATCCAACTTTTCTGTATATCTGTGCAGTGAACACTGTTTTAGCACAAAGGTGACATCATCCAGTGTTTTGACACCATTAGGGGAGTTTGTGCCTACCACTGTGCGAGAAGCTGGAAGGTTTGTTCAGCTTCTTCCTGAACCTATTTCATTGCATCATGCCTCGTGTGCACATTCTCTTCAGCCAGCTGCAGAGGTGGACCATCGACTCAGTCTTTGTCTTCGGAATCATGCAGCAGGTCACACAGTTTTTCTGACTTCATCGTGCATTATTTCATACCGGCAATAGCAGTCCAAAGAATGATAAAGCAACGACTTCCTCAGCAGAAGGTGTTGCTTGAGCATGCCCCGACGGCGGCATGCATCGGCAGCAGCACGCCCTGACGCGTGTGGACTGCGAGGGCCCGTTCAACGCTGCTTGCAGCTTTAATTCTTATTTTTTTTTTCCTTAGCACAAAATGATCGCATTTTTCACTGCCTGAACATACCCCAAAACTCACCAAACTTGGAATATAAGTCACACCTGGCGAAAAATTTTATAATCTATTGTCGTCCTGAATTTCCACCACTAGGTGGCACTGTTATTAAGGAAAGCGCGTTTTGGCTAATAACTCCCATATACTTTGTCGCACATTCAAAAACCTTACATCGACGCGTTCAGTGGATTGTGCTGAATCTCGTGGTATAGGCCACGCCCATTTCCGCCTAACGTTTTTTTTCGCTACGTCGCAAAATGTCGAAAACCTACTTTTCGAACTCCTCCCAGGCGATTTCACCGATTTGCACGAAACTTGGCACACAGCATCTCTGGACCCTCCTGACAAAAAGTTATTAAAGGATTCTAATTAAAATAAATAATTATGAAGTTATTAAATAACAAATTCCTGCAGATTTGGCTCAAAACAGGAAGTGTTGGATATTTCCACAGTAGTCAGATCAAATGACATGAAACTCAGGATACTACTTCCCCATGAGCCCCTGAGGCCCTCTGCAAAATTTTAGGCGATGACCACAAGGTGGTGCTCTTTAAATTGATGTATTTTATATCTCCACAATGGTGCATCGGAATTAGGCGAAACTTGGTACATTTATTGTCAGTGCCCTCTTGAGGACATCTGACAAAGGGTTTACCGATCCACCACTAGGTGGCGCTCTGGCGTCACTTTAATTGTATAATTGGCCCTGTGCCCACACCATAACACTTATGGAAATGAAATTCATAGAGGTGCTATAGAATGGCCCCTGTGACTCACACACCGAAAATGACCACCAGGTGGCGCTATTTTCAATTTAAAAGCATTTTTGGCTCATAACTCCCACTTAATATGTTGCATATTATTAAATCTCATGCCGATGTGTTCCCTCCATTCAGATGAATTATTTGGTGTAGGCCACGCCCACTTTTGCAGTAACTTTCCGTTTGCAAAATCGCGACAAATGAAAAACGTACTTTTTCGAACTCCTCCTAGAGAATTTGACCAATTTGCACCAAACTTTGCATGTAGCATCTGTAGACCCTCCTGACAAAAAGTTATCAAAAGAATTTTGATAGTCCATGAACTGCCCGAAATATAAAATGACAAATTCCTGCATATTGTGTTGAAAACAGACAATCTTGCATATCTTTACAAAATGCTGTCTGATTATCACATAAATGGTCTTCATTGTGTGGTATGGCATGATGAGGCTTTGGGTAAAATTTGGTGCAAATCGGCCAATAGATGGCGCTATGGTCGCAGTCTAATTAGTTTCAATGGGATAAAGTGGGGAAATCTTAAAGTCTTCTTCAAAACTCATCGACCTTCAACCTCTCCTTGTCCCTAATATGTTGAGCTAGACACACCATTCTAACCTTTAAAGAGTCAGAAGACCTCAAACTATGGGGCATGTATTCAGTTTTTAAATATCTTTTATGGTTTTCAAAGCATCACAGTTTTACTTTCAAGGATTTGTAGGCCGTCTCCGATTTTATAATGGGGGTGTATTGCGCAGTGTTGGGCACGTTACTTTTAAAAAGTAATTAGTGATAGTTACTAATTACTTCTCCCAAAAAGTAACTGAGTTAGTAACAGAATTACTCCATTATAAAAGTATTTAGTTACCAGGAAATTTACTGTTGCGCTACTTTTATTTCTTCCCCCTTTTGAGCTCGGCAGTCATTTTAGCTGCTTGGCTACAAATGTATTTAGAAAATGTATTTCTTTGACCGGCACCTGCTCTCCCCGATATTTTGTCAATGAGTGCTCTGAAGGAGTCTGAGTCAGCTGTTGATAACGGGAGCAAGTTCTCAACAACATACCTGTCTGTCATTGCATTCAGTTCAGTCTGTGTCACAAGTTTCTGTGAAGCTGTTCGCAGAGCACAGGTTAGCCACACCTGGCCTGCTATCATCATCAACAGTGTCAGCAACAGAGTTTTGGCCAGTGTTAGTTTTGTAAAAGGTGTGCTCAGAGTTGCTTACAACGGACGTGGACAAAGGTGATTAAAGTAGTGTCTGTACTTCCACTTTGAAAACATTAACTTTGCCTCCGGACTCACCATTACCACAGTTCCCCTCTGCTAGTTTGAGTGTGTGATGCTGCTGTGTGCGTGTGTGGCTTGTGTTTGTAAACCGAACATTGCCACTGATTGGCTTAAGAACTCTAACTCAACGTTAGGGAGCCAATCATCATCAATTATGCGGTTGTCTCGCTCCTCCCTCCTCCCTCACCGGAGGAAAAAAAATACAGCTCTGCAGCTCCGGCGGCTGAGAGCCGAGATGGATGACAACAGCTTCAGTGATCAGCTTCAGTTTGTCACACGCCACATTTAATAGTCGGTAACGGCATTGTAACGATGGAAATAGTAATATTGATTAGGTTAACTGTTATTGAAAAAAGTAACGCTGTGAGTAACGCCGTTTATTCTAATGCCGTTATTCCCAACACTGGTGTTGCGTGAAATAGAATGCGTGACATCATAGCTACAGTGGAGAGCAGCTGGAAGAACTGTAGAAAAAGTTCTCTTCAGCTTGATTTTGATCCCACATCTTTAACTTCACATAGACAATATATACATAGACATGTAGGAAATCTTGTTGGCTTTCGGCTGATGGTCTTATTTTAGATGTAGGACTTTTGGCTGTTAAAGCCCCAGAGGGACAAGCACAACAGCAACTCCCCCATGAGCTGCAATTTCTTCCTCTTCTTCAGATTTCATCATGCAGCAGGTGACATCTCACATCCCATCAGTTAATCAGTTCTTCTCTGACCAGGCTGGCTTTCATGGATTTTTTTCAAGATCTCCAGAGAGAACCAGTGTGTGTGACACAGTAGTGGCACACAGACTCCCAAGAGCAAACAGAGTGAGATGGAACATCTCCATCATCCAGTGTTTTGAAAGCATTAGGGGAGATTGAGCCTACCACTGTGCGAGAAGCTAGAAGGTTTGTGAGGCTACTGGAGGATGATACTCAGCTTCTTCCTGAAACTATTTCATTGCATCATGCCTAGTGTGCACATTCTCTTCAGCCAGCTCCAGAGGCGGACCATCAACTCAGTCTTTGTCCGGGGAATCATGCAGCAGTTGACACAGTTTTTCTGACTTCAGCAGACATTATTTCAAACCGGCAATAGCAGTCCATCGAATTATGAAGCAACGACTTCCTCAGCGGAAGGTGTTGCACGAGCATGCCCCGACGGCAGCAAGCCCCGACGGCAGCATGCATCGACGGCAGCACGCCCCGACGCGCGTGGACTGCGAGGGCCCGTTCAACGCTGCTTGCAGCTTTAATTATCCTAATGATGATTATATTATTTTACTGTATTAGAACTCTTTTGTCTGTTTCACATTTCATTGTGTTTTAGGGAGCAAACAGAGTATTTCAGTATTTACAACTTAAGTATAATTTATAACAGCAAACGGCATCAAGTGCTACTTTTCAGGGAACAAGGGATTGAATGTTTTATTTTGTTATTATTATTAAGGTCTTAACATGTACAACTATTTACAAAATTACAGCATAAATAACTATACTATAAAACAGTTATAGATGATGGACAGTAACAGGCTGAGCAGGAGTCCCTGCAGTGCTGCTGGGCTGGATGGTGTCAGTGGGACATCATCTGGGTCGGTACTCAGGGTGTTTGGGGGTCCAGTCTCCTCTGTCCACCACATCGTCCGTCAACTGGGTCTGCAGTTCTGACTCGATCGACGGCTGCCATGTTATTAAGAATGTTTTAAGAAAGAGGCAAGAATTATAATTTCATACTCTAATTATCATAATAATAATCATAATAAATTACAGCAAACGAAACTATCTACCAAACATTTCAAAAACAATGCCTTTAAAATCATGATAAAATCATATGTGGTGATCAGCAGTTTATATGTCAGCATTAACCTAATGTATCGGTATGTTAATGACCCCAAACTGTTAGCTAGCTAATAATGATAATATTGATAACATTACTGTGGGTTCAATAACAGGTTTACCTCTCCACGGTCCTCTCAGCCGGAGATAAACCAGAGCCGCTTCTCCTCTTCCTCCACAAGCAGAAGGATTAAAAAGGAAATCAGGAATTACAGAAGCTCGAACAGATCTGACAGTCAAACTTTACTCTTCTTGTCACTTTCGCGGACCTTACCTCACCAGAAATAGTGAGGTGCGGGTAGGGGCGGAAACATCTGGTGACGCGACCAGGAAATGCTGTGAAGGATAGACCGTCCAATTTCACAACAGGCTGACGCGGCCTGCAGGTCTCTCTGAAGGACCCTGCCTTTGCTGGCGCCGAAGGATGAGTCCTTGAAGGATGCTACCCCTGAATTTGGACACAGCCTATGTTTGTCATCACTGCACATAAATGAGTGTAGAATAATGCTTCACTTGCCTTCTTTCAAAAATGTATTTATGCTGTCTATCAGTGTCAAGCTTTTCATCTAAGCTCTGCTTTGTTTGCCAGTTATTATTCCAAGAAGTGCGTGCTGCCACCTTTTGAAGTTTCAATAAAATCTGATGAATATGATACATGTGCCTTGAAAGACAATAGTGCCATCTAGTGGCGACTTACATCACCTACACCATCAATTCATGTGCTTCTAAGCAAAATTGACCACTTCCTGTTGGACTGAGAGTGTGGGTGTAAATGAATCATTTGTGCGTCATGTCATAACACACATGCGTGCCACATTTCATTCATGTACATGCATGTAGGATGCCAAAATTGCCTGAAATAAAACTTGCTTCATGTTTCCAGTGGGTGGCGCTATGGATATGACACAGCATTGATGCACAGATCTATTTAGGGCAACTCCCTCTAGATTCCCTCTAGATTTGGCCAAGCTAGGAAATACTATGAAGGAGATATCAGGACTTGATGCTTCATGACGAAGGATTGTTATGGCGGGCTCCGCAACTGCCAGCAGGTATGACTTGGAGTAAAGATTTCCATAACTTTTCATCTTCAAGGTCAGAGGATGCTACTGAGTGACTTTGAAGTCAGTGGTGTTACATCTGTAGGAGGAGATAATTTACGTACAAAGATTGGCATAATTCAACATGGCGGCCAAAAGCAAAATGGCAGACTAAGTATTGATGCTGAAATTCGTTCGGGGAGACAGCCTCTACAGTTACAAGCAGTTTGGTGTGGATAGGAAATTGTATGTTGAAGTTACGAAGCCTCGATGCTTGACGGCGTGAGGACAAAATGGTTTCCACCGCACCGCCCACTAAACCTTGGCACAGCTCAACGATTTTAATAACTTTTGTTCTTCAAGGCATTAAGAAAATTACTGAGTTAATTTGAAGATTGTGGTGTTTAAGCTCTAGGACAAGATAATTTTCAAATTAGGCATGAATTTGTCGAAAATGCGGCCAAATTTCAAAATAACTGACTTCCTGTTGGACTGAGAGTATGCATCCAAATGGGTTTTCCTTGCGTCTGGTCATGATGAATATGTGTACCAATTTTCGTCCTTCTGTGTTACAAGTAGGAGGCGGGGCATCACAATAGGGGGCGCTACAGAGCCCACGCGTCACGGCCACGTCCCATGACTACACAGATCTCATCAGGGCGACTCCCTCTGCATTCCTGAGAGATTTGACCGAGATAAGACATTGTATGAAGAAATTATGAGGACACGATGCTTCACCGCGAAGGATTCGAATTGCCCGCTCCACTGTGGACAGCAGGTATGACGTAGGATAAAGATTTTAATAACTTTTCATCTTCAAGGTCAGAGGATGCTACTGAGTGACTTTGAAGTCGGTGGTGTTACATCTGTAGGAGGAGATAATTTAAGTACGAAGATTGGCAATATTTCAACATGGCGGCCAAAAGCAAAATGCCAGACTAAGTATTGATGCTGAGATTTGTTCGGGGAGACAGCCTCTTAAGTTACAAGCACTGTGGTGTGGATAGGAAATTGCATGTTTAAGTTATAAAGCCTCGATGCTTGATGGCGTGAGGAAAAAATGGTTTCCACCGCACCACCCACTAAAGTTTGGCGCAGCTGAATGATTTCAATAACTTTTGTTCTTCAAGGCATGAAGAAAATTACTGAGTTAATTTGAAGACTGTTGTGTTTAAGCTCTAGGACAAGATAATCTTCAAAGTAGGCATGAATTGGACAAAAACGCCGCCACACATCTAAATAGCTGACTTCCTGTTGGAGTGACAGTATGGTCCACCCAGACTTTTTTGTGCGTCTGCTCATGAGGAATCTGCGTATTGAATTTCGTTCTTCTACGCACTTGTGGGAGGCGGGGATGAACATTAGGGGGCGCTACAGAGCCCGCAGGTCACGACCAAGCCCAATGACAATGCAGGATCGAAATTTTCGCCAGATGTAACATATATTCCAAATTTGGTGAGTTTTTGGGTATGTTCAGGCATACAAAACTGCATTCAAACTTGGAGAAGAAAATTTCTGTCCTTCTAATAACAATAGGGACCTCGCAGGTCTACCTGCTCGGGCCCTACTTAGAAAAACAATAGGGTCCTTGCAGGTTCCCTGCTCGGGCCCTAAAAATACATTCGTGCATCGGCTGAGGTCAGGGGAGTCTCAAAATTCCACACACAAATGCAGAGAACTTCACACACAAATGGAGACAAGTTTACAAATGAAAAACGATTTTTAATTGCAAGTTCAACAGTTTGTATATAAATGTAACAACATATAAATATATTCATTATGAAAATTACAAATCTCTCTATAAAAGCAAGGAATCTCTGTCTGTGTGTGTGTGTGTGTGTGTGTGTGTTTCTGTTAGTCAAATATCTCTGCAGATCAGGATCACACTGACCTGAGACTTTCAACATGGCTGCTGCGTGGTTCAGTGGTGTGCATCTAAGCATTTGCTTGGACTGCAATGATAGCATGAATAAATTATTTCATAAATGCTTTACAAATTCCGCCGAGCATTGTCCACCGGAGCCACCACAGTCACGTGCGCACCAGGGCCGATCACTGCACACCGTGGCCACGTGCGCACCAGAGCCAATCACTGCAGAGCTCAAGCCCACGACATACCTGAAGAAACAAGCGGATTTATACCTGCAGCGGCGCGAGGTGGACTGGGATTTTGCCGGCGGTTCGGTCCCGTTCTGTTCTGTTCTGTGCATCTAAACTGACTGCTGTGGATTAATGAGATTAAACGAGTCCGGACCGAGTCTGTTCGGGTCTGAGGAGATCCGGAGACCCGCGGACAACAAAGTGGAATCGGAATCTGTGGATGGATAGCTAGCCGCTAGCTACACAGCCCACCTCCCGAGGCGACGGACCGGACGCATCGGCACGTCCAAAACCGGACCTAGGGTAAATAATGTCGGCCACGCTTTTTCGCGAACATTGCCGACACGTTTGCTTTGTGTCTGGCGCAGGAAGAAATGGTAAAAACGGGCTTTTGTCATGAAAGTGTCCAAGCAGCGGGTTTGGTTGTTGAGGAACAGGAAGTTGTGGGAGGGGCGTAGGCGGGTGATTGACAGGCAACGACGGTCGGTGTATAGACAGCGATATTGAGAGTTGAGAGATTTGTGACATTTAGCGTGTTTGGAGTGTATAGTTAGTGTGTTATGTAGTGTTTGGTGTAGTGTGTTTAGTGTGTAGTGGAGTCAGTTTTTTGTTTAATGAGTCAGAACAATGAGGAGAAGCTGAATGTGGAGCAGGCAGTGCAGCTCTTTATTCAGCTGGAAGGAGCACAGGCAGACCTGAGCATTGCCTGCATTTAAATGTAAATAGTTACATATAACTTCGTAAATGTTTAAAATGTATGCACAAATTTGGCAAACAACAATTTATATTTGCATTATAAGTAAAAAAAAAAAAAAGGCTTGTTAAACATATTTATGGTTTTCACAGTAAAAAAATCTAACTTTTCTACTCGGATTTTATGTTTTTTTTTGTGATTTTAGGTCCATTGTGTTAATACAGTAGGTCAAAATAAAAAAATAACTGTACAGTCACACATGTGAGGTTGTGCTGAAAATAATGACACCAAGTAAATAGTTTTTAAGGTGAAATATAATGGCAAAGTCAAAAATAGTCAAAAACAGCCAATTATACCCTGGATTATCGGATTTCACAACAAACCTAAATATCCCTGACACCCCACCTTCAAACACAGCCTCATTTGGTCATCCATGAAAAGCTACTTAACCTCCCACTTTTTTATAGGAATACGCTTTTCTTACGGGCACTGCACTAGTACTTTTAAATACATATATATGTGGATTTATATTACATTTATATTAATCATGAAACATTTATGTGTGGATCAGAAAAATATTTGTGAAACTTTTTTACATTTATATATATTGAAAACTTTTTGTGTGTCCATTGAAATATATTTGTGTGTGGAGAGTCATTTATATATAAATCACAAAACACATTTGTGAGTCTTTCTCTGTGCATTTATTATTTATGAGAATGATCTGACTCCATACAGACTTCTTCTGGAGAAAGAACCTTCACAGGAAGTGCTGGTGGTTTCAAGTCCCAGCTGAATATGGGCCCCAGCTCAGTAGTCAGACCAAGCTTTTTGTGGTAAACAGCAGTGTTCTTCAACACAAACTGAGCTGCAGATTTGCGGAAGCATAGAACTTCATCATAGTTGGTTACAAGGCCATGATCATTGAGGGTCTTGATCAGCTCATAGCTACCATGCTTGTGGTGGAGCTTCACAGCCAGTCCAAGTGTGGTCTGATTGCGTGTGCCACTGATGTGCTGCTGGATGCACGGCATCAGGGTGAGTGCAGCCTTTGTAGTTACGCCCCCAGAAACAAGCTTAGACATGAAGCGGAGTAAGGTAGCACTCGCGTCCTCTGCGATCTTTGTTAAGCAGAAATCGCTCAGATCGTAATCTCTTGGCTTTGGTATGCTAGCCACTCCTGACTTGATCCTCCTGATGAGCTTCTCAACTTCATCTTCATCATCCATCTTTGACCTTTTGACCATTTTCAATGTTTTAGCAACATACTTCCTAAAACCCACCACAGTGTCACAACCCTCCACATTCAGAACTACAATTTCTTCACCAAAATATTCACATAAATTTGCAAACATTTGCTTCTGAGTCAATACACCTAAGTTTGTACTGTACATTTCGTACAACTCGCATACAGTCCACGTCACATGCACGTTTCCCTTCATTTTCTCTACTACAACTCTAAGAGACTCTTCGATTGCTGGCTAACATGACTCGGAATTGACTGAGTTTTGTGGAATTTTGTGGAACTTGTCATAGCAGCTTTGGTGATACTGAGCATCGCTGGTGTGCAAATCTCTTCGTACATCGGCTAATGTTAGACACCTCAGTTGACCAGGCATCTTGCCGCTCATCACATATGTCTTCCAGAACCTGCTTTTATGTTCTATTCCCTTTCCCCCTATCAACTGTCCTGCACTGAACCACTTTGATCCAACGCTGAGGGTGCTTTGGATCCTTAGGCATGCACTCTTCTCCACATAATATGCAGTCCCTTTTAAACACAAATCGTTTAGCGTGTGATTTGAGTACCCTACGACCAGGATTATTTGACTCGATGGCCTTCCTCTTCTTCCCACCACTCCCAGTGTTCCTTGATGCGGATGTATAATTGCAATAACAGGTTTTGTGCGTGTGAATGGAAACACTGTCCCCCTCGGAAGCCAAGCGAGATGTCAAGTTCATGTGTAGGTAATCTCCCTTCTCTTTGCTTCGAGAAATGATCGTGTTGATGGCTGTGACCTTGAAAACTTTGCCATTGCGTGGTGTGAAGAAGCAGTTCTCATGCTGCTGGCCATACTGACCCTGAATAAAAATAAAAATCAATGAAGCAAAAAATATATTCCACTTGATTTCGATTGATGCTTATTATATATATAGCCTGTATATACAATGCGCGCACACACACACACACACAAACACAAATTAACTATTACTGGTTCATTAAATCATTGAGTGATTGCTTTGCTCAATCAAGTAAGCCTTATGTGAGACATTATTTTACTAGTATGTTGTTATTATAATAGTAATACTATTATGTTACTGTGCTATTACGTTGCACACGCAAAAAACTATCCTTCAAAGAGGGTTAATGATGCTTGCAGTTGGAATCCTAAACTATTCATGTTGGCTAACAACTAGCAAATAGTAAGAAACACAAGCTTGTTCTAATGAAAAACGCATAAGCTAGCTAACATCAGCTAGCTCACTATGTTAGCTAACTCAGTTGCCACCTAGCTAATGTTAGCTAACATAACTTTAAAGGCCGTTTTCTAAAAATTAGCTTTTTCTCATATTCTCAGTCAAAAATCCCTACTTCAGTAGCACTTATATACACCAAACTTTCCAGTTTAATTCCTGAAGCAAAGTGTTTTTACAGTAGCTGAAATATATGAAAATATGCCACTTGGAGGTACAAATGTGGAATTTCATTGATGAATTTCTCAACATTGGAAAAAAAAAACACTTTGCTCAACAATTCCTGGCTATGGATGGTATATTTCACTTCAACACATCTAAGACTAAACCTGTACTTGATATCAAGCATTTTTACAGCACCAATGTGGAGAAATTCAACAATAAAAGTTCCATATTTGAATCTCTATGTGACATATTTTCATATATTTGAGCTACTGTAAAAACACTTTGCTCAATAATTCCTGACTATGGATGGTATATTTGACTTCTACACATATGAAACTACAACTATACTTGATATCAAGCATTTTTACTGCACCAATGTGGAGAAATTAAACAATAGAATTCCCATAATTCTACCTGGAGATTGCATATTTGACCGTATTTGAGCTACTGTAAAATCACTTTGCTCAATAATTCCTGGCTATGGGTGATATATAAGAGTTCTACACATCTAAGACTACAAGTATACTTGATATCAAGCATTTTTACTGCACCAATGTGGAGAAATCCCAAAAAAATTGTTCCATATTTATACCTGGAGATTGCATATTTGACCATATTTGAGCTACTGTAAGAACACTTGTGTAGAAGTCAGATATATCACCCATAGCCATGAATTACTGAGCAAAGTGTTTCTACATTACGTCAAATATATGAAAATATGAATCTGCAGGTATAAATATGGGACTTTTATTGTTGAATTTCTCCACATTGGTGCAGTGAAAATGCTTGATATCAGGAGGAGTTGTAGTCTTAGATGTGTAGAAGTGAAATATACCATCCATAGCCAGGAATTGTTGAGCAAAGTGTTTTTACAGTAGCTGAAATATATGAAAATATGCCACTTGGAGGTACAAATGTGGAATTTTATTGTTGAATTTCTCAACATTGGTACAGTAAAAATGCTTGATATCAAGTATAGTTGTAGTCTTAGATGTTTTAAAGTCAATTATACCATCAGTAGCCAGGAAATATTGAGGAATGTGTTTTTACAGCACCTCAAATATGGTAAAATATGCAATCTCGAGGCATAACTATGAGACTTTTATTTTGGCATTTCTCCACACTGGTGCAATAAAGATACTTGATAGTAAGTGTTTTTTATTCATCATGGGCGCATGAAACACTTTGATGTAACATACCTTATTTTAAATGTAGGTTCGGATAATAGCTTATCATAATACCTTTATTTTGAAAACTGGAACTAAATACGCTGTTTCTCCGCATTTACCATACTGCTGAGAATACTTGTACACTCAAAATTTAAGTGCGGCTGATTTGACCAAGGAGCGTGACTGCCGGCTTGACCGCAGTTCCTTGTCCATGTGTCACGGTAGATTACCCCGCCGTAGCCTACTAGCCTACTGTTTCTTCTTCACAGCACCGTGCTGTAAATGACAACATCCGGTCTCAGAATATGAAAACACAGGCCTTTTTTCTGTTTCTGTTTTCTAGTGAAAAACGAAATCAAACAAAAATCAAATAACCACTAGTTTTTTGTTTTTTAATACCTGTTTCTGAAAGGAAAATCGAATGACCAGAAGATACGCTGTCAGTTTAAAGGTCCCATATTATACTGTTTTTCATCAATTTCACACAGCTGTCAGAGGTCCAACAACTCTGTATTCTATATGTATTGCCCCAAACACATCCGTGGTCCTGCATTCCAGCTGTCTAAAAGTCGCTCTGCTGAGCTCTATTCAGAGCACTCTGTTTCTGTGCCTGCACCTTTAAATGCTAATGAGCTCTGTCTGTCAATGCCTACTTGGGGAGCCTTGCCTGCTACGTCACTCTCAGGGAGAGGAAGCCCCTTATGCTAACGGTAGCATGTGCTAATGTTTACGGTGGATGTAACACTGTGGCTCGCGGAGATTTTTTCGTTCAACCGAACCAGTTTGACCCAGAATCGGACCCAGAAGGAGAGGCTCCGGAAGACGTACAGACTCTGTGGCTGCAGCAGGACGTTTCAGAATGGTTAGTGTGGCTGAATAATGTTAGTTTGTTTGAATGTGTTGTTACAGTTACTACCATGTAGCTGATGGCTAACAGCTAGCGAAAGCTGTGTTTGTCTCCAGCACAGTCTCCAAACTATTATACACTGTTCGCATCGTCTCTGTCTCCAGTCTGCACATGTTTCCAGACTTTCTACTGTGACAACCAAGCTCCCTCGTAATATTATTAACATCAAACTTGCTTCAAACGCCATTGCATAGCGGACCAAAGTGGAGCTAACTAGTTAGCCAATTTCCAGCTGACTTCATCATACTCGTCGGCAACAGTAAATACTATCAAACCGCGGCGACACTTATCGGTGACTCGGGTGCAGTTGCTGGGTCCGGTATGGTTGGGACTGATCCTTTTACCAGGATCAGTGTCGAGGCAAAGCCAGCTTTGTACTGACCCTCGTTACTGAAGCTGTCCGATGTAAGTGGTTAGCACACACATACATAACACGAACCACAGCCGGCACGTTGCCATTAAAAATGAAACACAACCGCGGTCTCCTCTGTTTTTCTGTAGCTGGGACAGAATATAGGCACTTATGTTGATTTATACAACCAACAACAGCAATTGCGTGTCTAGCTCTGAGCGACAACGTTGCGTAACACTGCTGTCTCTCCACTGGACACACCGAACTTCACCTCGGGGATGAACTGATGAACTCCGTTATCTCCTATCACCGCGCAGTGGAGGCGGGCCAATGATAATGACTCCTTTGTTACGTAACGAAAGGAGCAGAATCTGAACAGCCGGTAGGAGCGCCGTGTTACCAGTGGGTGGGCTGCAGAGACCATGCAGAACTCACTTGTTTTCCTCATTCTGGGAGTTGGCAGGCTCATGGAGGACCAGCTTATGTAGAGAGCAGAGAAAACGTGTTTTTTATGATATGGGACTTTAAACAATGACAGACAACAAGAATGTGTGCTTCTGTGTGAACAAGAAAAACAAAAACCAGGGGCAGGTGATCCATGACAACGCAACCATGAAGAACAAATGGAAAAAAAAAAACTCAGGAGAAGGACTAAATTAGCATCCAATTAGCAGACCATTAGCAGCAGCCACTTATTCAACATGCTTAAATATGAGTCATATTTCAGAAAAGTGCCCATTTGTCCTTGTTAAGCTAACTGCTTGTTAATGAGAGTTAGGAATAATCTAATCTGACAGCTGTCTGTGTTGGCTGTTTATCTTGCCACAAATCTTCAGCTTCTTCCAGATATTGAGTTTATTGTGACTTTACTGTTGTAAACATTGCTGTTGTCATTTCTTTGTTTTGTCACATTTTTAGATGTGTAGCCTGTATTACTGGTTTGCACTTGCCCTCCAATAAATAGCCTAAAAAGAAACCAGTGTTTTATTGCTTTTTAAAAACTAGTGCAGTGCCCGTAAGAAAAATGTATTCCTATAGAAAAGTGGGAGGTTAAGCAGCTTTTTTATGGATGGCCAAATGAGGCTGTGTTTGAAGGTGGGACATCAGGGATATTTAGGTTTGTTGTGAAATCCGATATTCCAGGGTATAATTGGCCGTTTTTGACTATTAAAAACTATTTACTTTGTGTCATTATTTTTTAGCACAACCTCACATGTGACTGCATAGTTATTTTTTTATTTTGACAAACTGTATTAACACAATGGACCTAAAATCAAAAAATTTGAGTAGAAAAAGTTATATTTTTTTACTGTGAAAACCACAAATATGTTTACAAACCATTTTTTATTACTTATAATATAAACAACAATTTATATTTGAATTATATGTGCATACATTTTAAAAATGTACAAAGTTACATGTAACTATTTACATTCAAATGCAGGCAATGCTCATTCAGCAGTCTCCTAATTGTTTTGACTCATTAAACAAAAAAACGACTCCACTACACACTAAACACTACATAACACACTAACTATACACTCCAAACACGCTAAATGTCACAAATCTCTCAACTCTCAGTATCGCTGTCTCTACACCGACCGTCGTTGCCTGTCATTCATCTGCTTACGTCCCTCCCACAACTTCCTGTTCCTCAACAACAAAACTTGCTGCTTGGACACTTTCGTGACAAAGGCCCGTTTTTACCGTTTCTTCCTGCACCAGACACAAAGCAAACGTGACGGCAATGTTCGCGAAAAAGCGTGGCGGACATTATTTACCCCAAGTCAGGTTTTGGACGTGCCGGTGAGTCCGGTCCATCGCCTCGATCGGGAGGTGGGCTGTGTAGCTAGCGGATAGCAGCTAGCGGCTAGAAGCTAGCTACACACGAACATCCACAGATCTGATTCCACTTTGTTGTCCGCGCGTCTCCGGATCTCCTCAGACCCGAACAGACTCGATCCGGACTCTTTTAGTCTCATTAATCCACAATAGTCAGTTTAGATACACAGAACAGAACGGGACCGAACCACCGGCAAAATCCTGGTCCAGCTCGCGCCGCTGCAGGTATAAGTCTGCTTGTTTCTTAAGGTGGGGGATCGTGGTGGGCTCTGCAGTGATTGGCTCTGGTGCGCACGTGACTGTGGTGGCTCCGGTGGACAATGCTCATGGAATTTGTAAAGCATTTATGAAATAATTTATTAACGGTATCACTGCAATCCAAACAAATGCGAAATAGCACATCCTTGAACCACGCAGCAGCCATGTTGAAACTCTCAGGTCAGTCTGTTCCTGATCCGCAGAGATATTTGAGGAATACACACACACACACACACACACACACACAGACAGACAGAGGTTACTCGCTTTTATAGAGAGATTGCAGCTGAATTGCATGTCTTCCAAACCTCAGTATCATGATGATGTGAATAAACTCATGTTGACAATAATTTGTTGACACAAAAGAAATGGCAATTGTGTTTTACTCATAGCTACACAGGATACACAGTATTTAACTTTCTGTAAGTACTTTGTTTATTAATTTTACATTTATTAATCTACATATTGTGTTACTCATGTTACTCATGTAAATCATGTGCAAGTCTCTGGCACCATGGATGCTTGTGTGGCCTGATATAGACTGGTATTTGTTAGAGGTATAAAGGAAAGAAAAAGATAAAATTATTTTGGTAAGTGCATTCAAATATCATGTTATGAACGAATATAGTGATTTTACACAGGTTTATACTGACAGTGCTAAGACACCTGAGACAGGAGTGACAGTGGATGGAGTGGCAATACCAGTAAAAGGAATTGGAATCAATAGACTTGGAATCAACATCCAATAAATTAGGGGATTACACAGTGGATACAGGGCCGGCCCAAGGCATAAGCGAACTAAGCAGCTGCTTAGGGCCCCGTGACCACTAGAGGGCCCCCAAGAGCAATCAACTTAAAAAAGAAAAAAGTAATTAATTATTTTTTTTCCATGTGTGAGCAATGATGATTCATATATTATCAAATGTACATACTTGTACAAAAAACAAAAACAAAAAAACCCCAACAACAAAGAGTGTAGTTTCCTACTGCCTTTCTGCTCGAAATCATCACTCTGCTCAAAATTTCAGAGCTCCGCTAGTGACGTGTGCAGTGCAGCCAACCGTGCAGTGCGCACTCAGCATCCAGGAGCGAGGAGCAGGTGAAAGATGTGGCAAAAAAGGACTTACCCTTTAGGGGCAGAAAAACGAAATGTAACATTTGTTGATATTTTGTTCCAAATACGTTAGCCTATAATAGCAAATTTGCTAGCTAACATTAGTTCAAAACGTCTGACTAGGTTAGATAGCTTACTATTCAAGCTAACGTTTGTTTAATAACTAACGTTAATTACAAATGTGGTGACGTTTGCTAGCAATATGGTTTTGCATTAATTAATCAATTAAGTTAACTAACTAGTTTGAGGTATGTTGTTTGAAATTGTTTGCTGCAGAGCACAGTAAATTATGTGAGTAAAAAAACGTATTCCTTTTACATCATCTCCCTAATATGCTCATACGTTATATGAAACTTCCCCAGGAGCACATTCATATTCCCAAAAAGACACAATGGCCAAAGCCCCCCCCCCCCCCCCCACTTTACCAAAGATTTTGCACATTTTTACATAGTTTTCAGACCTAATTCATCTTAATATTTTATTTCTAAACCATTTGTGTTACCTTGTACCTAGTATTTGTCTGATTTTTTAAAATGTATTTTATTTAATACTTTCTGTTTTCGTACATTTGGTGTTGCAGTTTATTTAAAAAAATAATAATAAAGCAGATTGTGTTTGCAGTAAACGATTAATTTATTTTGTTACTTTTAATTGGCCAAGATGACATTCGGTATCCCACTTAGTACTATATCACTTTGAATATTAATTGTTAATCAACCCCAGGCTGCTCTTGTAGCTGAATTTGCTACCATTTGAGATTAAAAACCATAGATGGGTAAAACATGTCGGGCTGCTCTTTAAGGTTTTATGTATTGACTACTGCTGTGTCGCCAGTAGGGGGAGTTGCTGACTATGCCAAATATTAATTGAAAGATTTTTCTTTAAATTTGCAACTCTGGTGTCTGCTTCCATGGCATGAATCACTGTGGATTACAATCTAACTACAACAAAAAGTTCTCACATTTAGTTTTACAAGTGTATTCATAATTATAATAATGACAATAATCATTATTACTGGCAGTAATAGAGGGCCCCAAATGAGTGGAGATGTTGGCAGTATTGGTTGCACTACGGTGGGTGGAAAAAACAAAACAAGATAAGGTGTTGATATGCTCAGATTCAACCTCAACCCTAGCAATCATAAGGTCTTTCCATTCAGACAGCCGACAAGATGTACTATATGAAGTCCCTCAGTCAGTCACAAGAATAACAAATCAGGGAGGTCAGGTGAAATGTGTAATCTGGGAAAAAAAAAACCCAACCAAATGTGGCAAGAAAGATGGGATAGAGATTCAGAAGAGTGTTAAAGTAAAAAGGACAGGTGGTGGAAAGAGGAGAGAGGAAAGAGGAAACAGGTAAGGAGCTACTTACCTGTTTGTTGACATCCGCGTCTTCCGGTAGCTAGACCAAACTAGCATATCCATCGAGTGTGCACTTAACAGGCTAAACAGGCTATTGTAAGGCTCATGGCTCATGACAGGCTGTAACATGGACATGTACATTATGAACATAAACACGAAAATGCTGGAATACGTTTCCATCTCCGCCAGTGAGGGAGTAAGTGCACGCTCGACGGATTGACTAGTTTGGTCTAGCTACCGGAACACACGGATGTCAACAAACAGGTAAATAGCTGCTTGCACAAACACACTATTTTAACTACTTTTTTATTCATTTTGAGTCATACACGCTACAGTGCTGAGTGCTAAGGTGTCTGCTGATGTTGGATAACTTTTGGTGTGAGATGTGGAGCATGTTAAGATGCTTAAAACACAGCGTGAAGTTCTGACCCCATGCTGTTAGCGTTCAATGCTACATCTCCGTTCACAGAGCTCTGTAATGGCTGGACCAAATTTGTTCGCGTCTTCGGTACTCGCAAGTCAAGGGTAGCTTGAGCAATGAAGCTGCATGTTTAAATCGACCGAAGTTCTCCTTTAACTGGCTTCTGACATGTAAGTGGAGTTATGTGACAGGAAGGAAAGAGAAAGCTAGCTTTCAGTCCTTAAATGCACTACTTAAAGTTTATAGTAGTACATTCGTATTGTTGCATTAATGCCATGTAGGTGTTCATTTACGAAACTTAAAGCTATTTGTTGGAGCTTAAAACCTTCTTTTCAATTAAGAAAATCTCCTACATCAACTCATCCCTGTTACTGCTCTCAGAAACTAGAAAAGAATATAAATGAAGACAAATAAATGCAATAAAACTATTAAAATATTAAATAAGAGGAATAAAATGATATAAGGTACAATAAAGGCTAGGATGAAAGATTAGTTAAAAAAGATTGGAACAACAAAATATATGTAAAGCAATTAATAAAAAGCAGATAAAAGAACAAAAGAAAGTTATGTTTTCTAATCAAATCAAGGCTGTAGAGGTTTGGTCTAAGTTTACATTAAATATTTCAACACTTCTATGTTCAGGAATATTAACATTGAGTTCTTTATGTATGATGTTTATGAGGAAGGGAAATCCAGGAGTCAGGACAAAGGAAAGCTAAGGAATAAGGAATAGTTCACACAAAATGCAAAGTTGTCTCTCACTAGTCTCTGGGCCAGTATTGGTTTAGTAATTTCATAATCCTTCCTCCCTGAGATCAAGCAGCAGGAATGATGTGACAATAAGCAAATACTACTGACAGATTTTTGGGTAAACTACAGTTGTGTTCAAAATAATAGCAGTCCAAAATCACTAATCAGATCAATCACTGTTTTTGGTAGAAATTATATTTTTACATGGAAAATAATTTACTAGTAGGTGTGTAGTAGAGTAACAGAAAACCAACAGACCCATCAGTCATGACATGCATGCTGCTGAGTCTGTGTAATTGAATCATTAATTGGAAGGGGCGTGTTCAAAATAATAGCAGTGTGGAGTTCAATTAGTGAGGTCATTCACTCTGTGAAAAAACAGGTGTCAAACAGGTGGCCCTTATTTAAGAACAAAGGCAGCACATGTACCAGCTGGTTGTAGAGCATTTCTTTCTGAAAATCGGAGTAAAATGGGTCGTTCCACACATTGTTCAGAAGAACAGCGCACTTTGATTAAAAAGTTGATTGGAGAGGGTAAAACATACAAAGAAGTGCAGAAAATGATAGGCTGCTCAGCTAAAATGATCTCCAATGCTTTAAAATGGCAACCAAAACCAGAAAGATGTGGAAGAAAACGGAAAACCACTATTCAAATGGATTGAAGAATAGCCAAAATGGCAAAGACTCAGCCAATGATCAGCTCCAGGGTGATCAAAGAAGATCTAAAGTTACCTGTGAGTACTGTAACAGTTAGAAGACGCCTATGTGAAGCCAAGTTATGGGCAAGAAGCCCCCGCAAAGTCCCATTGCTGAAAAAACGACGTGCTGAAAAGACTACAATTTGCCAAAGAATACATTGACTGGCCTAAAGAGAAATGGCGCAACGTTTTGTGGACTGACGAAAGTAAGATTGTTGTTATTGGGTCTAGGGGCCACAGACAGTTTGTCAGACGACCCCCAAAAACTGAATTCAAGCCACAGTACACTTTAAAGACAATAAAGCATGGTGGCGCAAGCATCATGATATGGGGATGTTTCTCTTACTATGGTGTTGGGCCTATTTATTGCATACCAGGGATCATGGATCAGTTTGAATACATCAAAATTCTTGAAGAGGTCATGTTGCCTTATGCCGAATAGGAAATGCCCTTGAAATGGGTGTTTCAACAAGACAACGACCCCAAACACACCAGCAAGCGAGCAGCATCTTGGTTCCAGACCAACAAGATTAACGTTATGGAGTGGCCAGCCCAATCCCCGGACCTTAATCCAATAGAAAACTTGTGGGGTGACATCAAAAATGCTGTTTCTGAGGCAAAACCAAGAAATACAGAGGAATTGTGGAATGTAGTCCAATCATCCTGGGCTGGAATACCTCAGAAGTGCCAGAAGTTGGTTGACTCCATGCAACACAGATGTAAAGCAGTTCTCAGAAACGGTGGTTATACAACTAAATATTAGTTCAGTGATTCACAAGAAAGCTAAATCTTCAAGCATTTTTCAATTTATAAAGTAAATGTTTGAGTTTGTAAAGAAAAATGCAGACACTGCTATTTTTTTGAACAGCGTAATATATGATTTTTTTCCTCACTTTTGTAAAGTAACAACAATTCATGTTTTGATTCGGAATAGAATGTGCAGTGTTCCCAATGCATTTGCCTGTATGGAAATAAAAACTGTCATAATGATTTTGAGCTTTACTCACTCTTTTTAAACACACTGCTATTATTTTGAACACAACTGTATATAGAGTAGTATTACATGTCACTGTTTCTAAAACGGGCGTTTTTTAAAATCATTAATTTGGATCCCCATCAATACATCAGCCTGTTTTCAGAGCGCTGCGTCAGAGCTTCATTACTGAATCCGTTCCGCTCGTTTATTGAGATGAAACCTGAACCAATGAAACTCCAATCCATGTGTTCACTGCTACCGGCATCTTCTCGCATACCGCGCAAGTGCACGCATGCACACACACACAGTGCTGCTGACGCACAGAAGGTGGTTGAAGTAACTGTCACAGCAAAATGTTAACTTTGTTAATTTACTGAAACTAAATGTCTGTATTTTTCACCTTTTTGTTTCTGTGATGAAGTCTCTACATAGCTAATGCTACGTTAGCTAATTGCGAAAATATGAGGAGGGCGAGTAGTTTTCATTTGATTAACCGCCCTCCTCATTAGCTAAACGTAGACGAGCTAATGCTATGTTAGCGTTTCCCATTGATGAAGTCATTCCGCCACAGTCTCTCACAGAAAAAAAAAAAAGTTACATCGCGACCCCCCCGACGCCGCCGCCGTTGAAAAAAATATGTATTACACTGACGAGACTTGGCTGAGCTTGCGGTGTTTGCCTTTTTCATCTGGGAAGAAGTGGAGAAAATTTAAATTCCATTAATGTTTGAACGACTGCGATCAGTTTTCTTACCTGATGCTAAGGGAACTTTACTGGCCTTTTTCTCATATTAGTCCCCTTCAGAAATGATTCAATCTGAGATGTTCAAAATAGTAGTCTACCAAAACATGTAGGATGAGGAGGGAATAGAGCAGTGGAACTGTTGCATGCAGACGACCGGGGATCAAGACCCGTGTCAAGCTTGTCTTTTGCAGAGGATGTATTCATCTGATTAGTTTATATATATATATATATATATATATATATATATATATACAGTTCATATTTAGAGACAACAGAATGTGACAGCTTTGTCAAAAAAACAACTTCAAATTTGGATATTTTGTAATTGCTTCACTTCAAACTGTCACACAGTGGCTCATTAATGGTCCAACTGGTTTATCAAGAGTAGATGAATAGCCTAAATGTTGTCTTACTGTAAATGCTCATGTTCTGTTCTCCTTGTAATGTCACCATTAAATACATTTGAACTTTGTCTATCTGGTACATTATAGTAAGTCTTGCCCAATAACAATACAATACAATTACAACAGTTATTAATTATTACTATGACAACTGTGCTTAGGTGCATGATTATATCACAGCTGAGGGGAATTTGCTGACCACATTTAACAAATAAGCATAACTATAGACACATAAGATGATGCATTTTCTTACAGCAACATTATTCACAATGAATACATTATATACATTTCACTGAATGAATGAAATACAATAATCAGAACAAATTACTGAATCAGATGCCTTGTCCCGTTGCGCCATCTCATCACACGCAGAACAGCTCAGGATAATTCTTTGTATTGTTAATGTGACGGGAACAGAAAGGGTTAATAAGAGCGGATAGTACCGATAACACTGGACACAGCAGTTAACCACTTCTCCATCATCACCACAAGTAGGGTGACAGAACTGAGCAGTTTATTGACGACATATTTCAGAGTTGTTGCGTTACATGAGGGATTTTATGGGTTTATTCATGTTGACTATCCCATAGGTGCGGCCACACGGCTGCTACATATCTGAAAGTATGTGATACTTGAGTAGAAATGAGGCGCATATGGATATGGAAATTCATCGAAACACACGTCATATACGTCAGCGTAGATGAGAGCCAATTAAGTCCTGACGTCATGAAGGTGGGTCTAGGGTCGCGCAGTACCTGGAGAGCAACTGCGCAACTGCTCTGCAGCCGCCTTGCTCCAGCGATAACTTAAGGTCATGTGACATTGGATGCGGAGCAGAAACCACTCCCATCCAGGTCATCGTGGACACATTTTAACCAGCATGCATCACGATTTAGGCAGCACTGCGTGATCTTGAACTCGCCTACTGACTGGCATTTCCAAACATTTATCACTTCCTGATTTCAGTCATGTGATCATGAGACATCATGTGACCCTGTAGGGTGTGTGAGTGTTACCACTGAGTGTGTCAGACTTCCTGCCCAAATCCCCACAGTATGTATATTGTTACTTTAATCATTAACTGGCTTGAAATCCTAGGTTACTTTTAATGACTTTGTTTGATTGAGAATCAAGTAACGGTAACATTTATTCTTTAGGAAAACTTTGAGGGATAATGTTTATTGGAATTTATTTGAGACTAATGCATGTCTTTTCTGTTTATCTTGAAGGTTATCAACCTATTCCATTCCCTCAAATTCCATCATTCTGTTTAAGTCCATCGAAACCATCAAACCCAGAGTCATCTTCAAGAAATAAAAATCATAGAATAAGAAGAATTGAGTTGTCCTTTGCATCCTTCAACAGTTGATCAAGCAGTTTTTCAAGTTTGGGCAGAGCTGTGGTCATAAAAACACACAGAACTTGACACTTAGTGAACCTGATGTCATCGTTAACTACATAGCTGACAAGCTACGAGGTCCCGGGCATCTCCATGGATACCGGATCCCCGGGACCTCGTAGCTGGTCAGCTATGTAGTTAACGATCACGCACACTAATGTGTATATTATCTGTAAACCCATCTGTCAGCATGCCATGCCACTTGTGTGTGATGGATTATCAGGTCATATCACAGTCATTATCTCGAGATTTCAAATTAATTATATCATTATCTCGGGAAAACAAAGTTTAGTTAACTCGAGAAAATGATCCCATTATCTTGGGAAATCGGCAGTTGTTATTTAGAGATAATAACTTGAGATCTTAAGAAAACAATTTAAATTAACTCGTTATATGTGTGTGTGTGTGCGTGTGTGAGTGTGAGTGTGTGTGTGTGTATAGCTCTTTTTAGATAGAAAAGGCGGCACATTTGCTCCAAGGTAAGGACGGCAATGTGCCGGCCTGTCTTTCTAAAAGCGTACTATTCCTTCTTTTCCAAAAGCCGCCTCTGAGGTAGGGGTAAACATGTGACGTGACGTGAAGCACGAAGTTGGGCTGTGAACGGTGACAACGAATTTGACTTCAAAATAAGAGCTTCATATTGCACCCAGTTTAGAACTGGGTTCTTAGCGGGGGGCTTTTAATTTGACAGTAGCGACCGGTCTTAGCCTGCCGACACAACAACAAGCTAATACAACCAAACAGCTACAGAGACTGAGGAGACGCTAGCATCTCCTGGATCTCAGCGGCTGTTCAGTTGCTCATCTTAATGTGTGCGAATGAAATGATGGACTTGACTGCTGTGATCAGCTGTTTCTTGATTTTAAAACTCCCTGGCAGTGGGTCGCACAACAGTGCAGGTCATTGACACCTCCGCCCACCTCAAGCAGATGCCGGCATATTGCCGCCTAGTTTTCCGATAGCAGGCGAGGCGGAAAAAAGTGTACCCTCCAAGGCGGAAAATCGGCGGACCAAAACAGATCCCAATTTGCCGGCCTCTGTCTAAAACCGCGGACCGAGCCGCCAAAAAGGATGGGCAAATTGGCGGCTTGGTGCCCTGTCTAAAACACAAACAAACTACAAAGTACAAACACAACCTGCTGATCAAAAGAACATGGCTGACAAAGGTTGGACACAGGTCAAAGATGGTGGATCACCCACCTGTTTCTTTGATAGGAGAGAACAAAGTAACAATTGTGGTGCTCACACAACTAGCTCGCTAACATCACACCTACTTGTGATATGCTCTAGGCTTTGTGTGTGTGTGTGTGGTGATGCCACGTTATAGATGTTATGATAGTGGTGTTTGTCAGGACCTGATTGCAGAGACCAGAGACAGGAAGCAGTGAGTTAAGGATTTAATAGTACAAACTAGTGCTCTCCGGAAGCAGAATGACACTGGAGATGTCTGCTCAATCCAACAAAGACAAGGGAATTAGAACACAGGCAAAAACACAGAAATACAAATAACTCAGAGTTTCCAGAAAACATAAACTATCGGCACTGTGCGGTCATCGTCTGGGGCGTCATGATCTAGGGCCGAAGTGGTGGAGAGAACAGGTAGATATGGCATTATCTACCTGATAATGCCATAATGGGTGATGAGTTGATCCTCCTCAGGTGTGAATAATGGTGAACAAACAATTTATTTATTTATTTATTTTTTTTATTACATTAAAACAGTAAATACAGATCACGAGGACACAAGAAGCAAACAAACATCTTTTACAAGTGACATACAAAGAAAAAAAACAAAAAACAAAACACTATTTATAAAAGAAGAAAAAAGAAAAAAAAAACCAATTCATCATCCTCAATCTTTTAACCAAGGCCTTAATGTATTCCATTTTCTTTCATAATCCTTGATCTTTTGCTGTCTATTTGCAATAATACCCTCTAATTTAGAATAATGTTTCAAAAAGGAGAGAAAGTTAAACAATGTCAGACATTCTTTTCCTTTCAGTTCAAAAATAAATCTCTTACCCAGTAAAATAACTGTATTTAAAACATTTGGACATCCATTACTTAATTCACCAAAGATTATTGTTTGAGGGCACATTGACAACACAAGGGAGTTTAAGGTTAACAATTTTTCCAAGTCCATCCAAAACATAGCCACATATGTACAAAACCAGAAAAGATGCAACATATCTTCAATTTCAGTTTTACAGAAACAACAGTTTTGATCCTCTTGTAACCCCCAAATGCAAAGCATTTTTTCTTGTGGGCAAGATTTTAGATAGAATTTTAATTTGGAAATATTGTGATTTAGTATCTATAGTAGAATTATTATTTAGATTATACACCTGTCGCCATGGCAAAGGAGTATCAAATATCCCCTCCCAATAAGATTGAAATTTATCTGGCTCCTTATTCAAATTATATGCCCTCAAGAAAAACTTGTACATAAAGGGGTTTATCTTTTTCCCTTTAAGCAACAGGTAATTTTTTATAAGAGGTTTACATACCAGTAATTTTCTTTTTGCCTTTTTAACTTTTTTCCTACAAACTAAGGGAATTGCAGCTACTAACTGATAACATCTAAATTCTGAACACAATTTACCAAATAATTCACAAAATGTTTTATATGAATAAATATTACCATTCAAATCCATTACATCATTTACAAAGATAATGCCTTTTTCAACAAAATACTCCCACAAAATAGGTAATCTGTTAATCAATATATTAGAATTAAACCATATCATTTGTTGCAAAATGGCGTCCACAGACTCAGGTGGAAAGTATTGGAAATGTAGCCATGCCTGTATCATATCTTTAAAAAAAATATATATATATTTTGCAGACACTGGAAGTGGGTATTTGAAATCTGTGCAAACATAAATAAATTATACTTAAATATTGGGTGTATATTTGACAAGAAGCAAGAGGAACTCCAGTTGGGATTACAATATATTTTCTGTACCCAAGACACTTTTAAGGACAGATTCAGTGCCTTAAGATTGATTAATTTAACACCTCCTTCATCCAAAGAATTATATAAATATTTCCTCTTAATCTTTTCTGGTTTATTATTCCATATAAAATTAAAGACTAATTCATCATACTTCTTGTAAAAAACCTCGTTAGGGGATGGAAGAGACATTAACAAATAAGTAAACTGAGAGGTACACAGTGAATTAACAAGGGTGACTTTACCAAATAAAGATAATGTTGTTGATTTCCATGGACCTAACACTTTTTTCATTTTTTGAAGTTTAATCTCAAAGTTAATTTTTACCAGTTCATCAATCCTTTTTGGAATGTGAATACCAAGTATATCTATAGGTCCATCTGACCACACCAATGTTGAATTATATGGAAGTTTAAATGTAGTTCCATGTAGTGAGCCTAATCGCAAAATAATACATTTATCATAATTTGGCCTCAAACCAGACAATTCTGCAAACTGATCCAGATCTTTAAGTAATGCATTCAAATAATTTTCTTTGGGTGATAAAAAAAAAATTGTATCATCGGCGTATAACACAATCTTTGATTCTAACCCATAATTACTCAAACCTTTAATATTGATATTATTCCTAATTTTAATCGCTAATGTTTCTATTACTAACAGGAACAAATATGGAGATAGTGGACAACCCTGTCTAACTCTTGGTGATATTTATAACTTATAACTTTGTGATAAATGGCCACTGTTTTTAATTCTACTTAATGAATTATTATATAGTACTCTAACCCAACTTATCAAGGAAAAACCAAAATTGAAAAATTCCAAACATTTATAAATGTACTCCCATTTCACTGTATCGAAAGCTTTTTCAAAATCGGCCACAAAAACTGGGTGAATGGCTTGGGAAAGTTCTACCAGAATCCCCCCAACTCTGTCTACTGGGAGACAGGTCAAGTGCCCCACTGGGAATATCAAAAGCAGAATTTGGTTTGGCACTGACAGGCTTCATCACTGCAGCTAGAATCATTCTTCGCCACTGGAAGAGTCAAACCCGACCAGAATATACCGACTGGGTTAAGTTGATGACGGATAATGCTGCCTATGAATTGATGATAGCAATGTTGAATGATAACAAAGGGAAATTTTACCAGGTCTGGGGTCATTTTCTGAATCATATAAGAGGGGAATAGGTGCCTACAACATCTGAGGGGAGGACGATTCGTATATGTTTATATTATCACACTCTTTTCGTGGACACAGTGTTTAGTGCTGGGGTATATGCTGTGCTGTTTGTGGGTTGGAATTATGGGTATTTTTATGTATATGCATTTTTTGTTTGTTTTTATTCTGTGTATTTTTGTTTAATATGGTTGATCTGTTTGTGCTGAAGTCCTGGGCACGATGTTTTGACATATGAGAAATTGAATAAAAAGTTAAATGATAAAAAAAAAAAATCGGCCACAAAAATTAAACCAGGTTTCTCTCCTTTTTCAAAAAGTTCAATAATTTCCAAGAGATGTCTTATACTATCCCCAATAAATCTACCCTCAATAAATCCATTTTGATCTTTTAATGATATCTTTTTGTCAACAAACAAATTTGCTGTGTCCCAATTCAGGGTCTGCACACTTCAAGGACCCGCCCTTTGCGGTCTCACCGAAGGAGTGTACTTCGGTTAGACAGTCTGACAGTCTATGCTTCGAAGCATTTCCTGGTTGCGTCATCAGATGTTCCCGCCCCTACCCGTACGTCACTATTAATGCAGCCCAGGTCCGTGAAAGTGACAAGAAGAGTAAAGTTTGACTTTACCGTGGAGAGGGAAGCCTGGTACTGAACCCACAACAATGTTATCAATATTATCATTATTATCATTAGCTAACAGTTTGGGGTTATTAACATACAGATACATTACGTTAATGCTGGCATATAAACTGCTGATCGCCACATATGGTTTTATTTCGATTTTAAAGGCATTATTCCTATTTAAAGTGTTTGGTAGATAGGTTTGTTTGTTTGTTGTAATAATCTATTATTATTGTTATTATTATTATTATTATTATTATTATTATTATGAAATTATAATTCTTGCCTCTTTCTTAAAACATTCTTAGTGACATGGCAGCCATCGATCTAGTCAGAACTGCAGACCCAGTTGATGGACGATGTGGCGGACAGAGGAGACTGGAACCCCAAACACCCTGAGTACCGACCCAGATGATGTCCCACTGACACCATCCAGCCCAGCAGCACTGCAGGGACTCCTGCTCAGCCTGTTACTGTACATCATCTGTAATTGTTTTAATATTGTTTTTAATAATAATTGTTTTTGTTAAAAGTGAACAATAATCTGCTAGTTATTTATGCTCTAATTTTGTAAATAGTTGTAAATGTTAAGACCTTAATAATAAAGAAAACATTCAATCCCTTGTTTTCCCTAAAAAAGTAGCACTTGATGCCGTTTGCTGTTATAAATTGTACTTAAGTTGTAAACACTAAATGGAATAGACAACGTGTAACAATAGAACAATATTTTATTTCATGAATTATATAAAATGAACAATTATGTACAAATAATTTAAAAAGAATCCATACATTAACTAAATAACAACAGATATAATGATGTTTTGTGTTATGTCAACAGACAAAAGGGTTCTAATACAGCAAAAAAAATAAATATATATAATCATCATAAGGATAATCATAAACTTAGCTCTTTATTCAAACGTTTAACTAGACTTTACAGTGTTACAGTCTGGAAATAAAGCAGGGATCACAGCCTGATCTGAATCTGTTCATCTTGGTCCATTTATGTAAAACGAGTCTCTAACATCTCCACAGTCACAATAAGATATAAGATATAGGTCAACCTCTGAATGTCTAACATTTGAAAGTGAAGGCTTTTAAGGTTTTACTTCCAAAGGCATCATGATGAGCATTACTAACGTATTTTACCTTGAAGTTTAACATATCTGGCGTTGGATGTTCAAAGGAGTAAAAACAGAGTATAGACCCAATACTTACATTTAAATACGAGATCTGCGCCACTTGAGGTTATTTATTTATTTCTTCTCTTTGGGCGCACAATGAATCTTGGGATATGTGAGACCACGAAGGGTAGTAGCGGTCCACACTCCAAAAACAGGTACAGGCAGGGCGCATTTGTGGGGTGCATTATGAGAACACTTTGAATTGGGACACCCTTCGCCGCGGCATAGTGACGTAATCGCACTTCAAATGCGCACTCGAAGTGTGCAGAACCTGAATTGGGACACAGCCTACGGATTGTACACATGTGCATTACATCAACCAGAGTTAGCCCTGCTACGCTAGGCTGTGTGCTATCGAGGCCCGGTTCAATGTTACCAGTCTTTGAAGAAAAGGTGCTTGAAAAGGTTGTAATCCCAATGTTTAACAGTACTGTTAAGACTTTGCACAGCAATAGTACTGTTGCTGTGCAAAGTCTGATGAAAGAGGATGGATGGAGGAAACTGTTCGCTCCTTTTCTTTGCAGGGATGGAAGCTCGGTGCTAACTTGCTTTGTTTCCTTGGATTGTGTAGTTAGCTGGTAAGCTTAGTGTCACAGCTGCTGGTGCTAACTGAGCTGGGGTACTAGAGGGACCTTGTGTCACTGCTCTGGGGAGCAGTTCTTTGCGCCTGCTGGAACTGCAGCTAGAAGCTCTCAGCAGCTGTTTGTCTCAGAGTGCAGGAGAAGAGAACTTGAGGACAGGCAGCCCCATGGGGAGAGGAGTGTGAACAAAGGTAGGGGCTGGTGTTTTGACTACCTGGTCAAATGGAGGGTGTACCCTGACCAATAGTAGCTCAAAGCTGGGATTCTTTGCTCTCTTTGCACCAAGGTGTGAAGACTGGGCAATTCTGGGGAACACAATGATCCATGAATGAATCCACTATGAGTGAGTTCATCTGTGGCTCCCAACAATTATAATTGTATTATTATGATGTTTGTTCTCTAAATATAAAGACCCAAAGTGAGTCATACTCACAATTTAACAACTTAACAATTTAACTCAAAGCCCTCACTGCAGTCCTTCTGCTCCCTCAAATCATTAAGCCACTCCACCATTTCCACATAAAAAGTATTTCATGGACTGGGTTAATATAAGGTGAAAACACATAAGAGGGACCCCAATATGAATAAAACTTTACAATGATGTGCTGTAATTATTATTATTATTATTATTATTATCATTATTATTATTATCATTTTGGTGTAGCGTAGGTGAACTTTATGTGAAGGACTGGGATTTGATGCTACAACTCAACAGTTCAATGAAGGCTTCTCATCTTGCCCTTTGGTTATATTTGGCTGAAGGGATGTAAGACCTCAAAATGATTTTTAAAAACCTTAATGTTGTAAAATCAATAGGCGGAGATTATGTCGACCAGTGACATTGGGGACTTTTCATTTCTTTTAAATTTTGTCCCCATTTCCCTCATTCGCCTCCTTTCTGGTTGTCTTAGTCCCGCCCACTGAGGATTTGTGGAGAGATTAGAGGAAACCGAAGGAGGAGAGAGGAGATGAGGAAATGCGTTTAAGGACAAATGAGACGTCTTTTTCTCTGCAGCGCCACGTGAAACTGTATTTGTACTGCGAACTATGTATTTATACTCTGTATTGTGTATTTATACTGGGAACTGTGCATTTATACTGTGTACTGTGTGCTGTGTATTTATACTATGGACTGTGTATTTGTACTGTGTGCTGTGTATTTATACTGTGTATTTACATATACACTGTGTGCAGTGTATTTATACTGTGAGCTGTGTATTTATACTGTAAACTGTATTTTTACTGTGTGCTGTGTATTTATACTGTGCACTGTGTATTTATACTGTGTACTGTGTATTCTTACTGTGGACTGTGTATTTATACTCTATGCTGTGTATTTATACTGTGCAATGTGTATTTATACTGTGTAATGTGTATTTATACTGTGAACTGTGAATATACATATACACTATGTATTTTGTATTTATACTGTAAGCTGTGTATTTATACTGTGATTCACTAGCAAGGACCACACCATCAACGAGATGCGTTTAAGGATTTATTAGTGACAAAGGAAAACGAAGTGTCGAAGATCTTGGTTCTTTTGAGTTCTTCAAGTGCGTTGTGGGGATTCTTGTAGAGAATCCGCCGCCGCTCCCGGGCAGCGACGGACCCCCTCATGGACCTACGAAGGAGAGGAGAGAAAGAAGAAACAGACAGAGAGAAATGGGGTGGGGGGGAGGGGTGCAGAATACGAGAGCGAAGCAGATGAGAGGGTCAGGTGGTTATTTATAGAAATGCGGAAGTTGGCGCTGTTGAGGTGTGGTCCTGCTCCTGAAACTTCGCCAATTAAGCTTCAATTCACTAGCAAGGACCACACCATCAACGAGATGCGTTTAAGGATTTATTAGTGACAAAGGAAAACGAAGTGTCGAAGATCTTGGTTCTTTTGAGTTCTTCGAGTGCGTTGTGGGGATTCTTGTAGAGAATCCGCCGCCGCTCCCGGGCAGCGACGGACCCCCAAAAACCTCCAATTACTTGAGAAGAGATTGAGCGGATCTGAGATCTTTGAGATCTGAACAGATGTAACGGTGGTACGTTTGGGAGGACCAGCGGCCTATGAGATGTATGAAGTGTTCTGGGAAGCCATTACGGGAGGCTGAAGTGGCAGCTCCGATTCTGAAGGAGTGCCCAGAGTAGTTGTCGGGCAAAATACCAGACAATGAGAGCACCCGGCGAAAGTGATGGTGGAACCAGAATCGAGTAGCCACTTGGCTGGATTCGGAGATGAAGAGAGGATCTGTCGTTGTTGTGAGATTTACGGAATTGCAAGAAATTTGCGAGGGTTTCGAAGGGATTCAGTGGTGATTGGACCTTGAAGAAGAAGACGGGTGTAGGCGGACCAAATTGATTGGTTTTGGTTTGCTTTAAGTGGAACACCATAGTGTCGTCTGAAAAGCGAGACAAGTCAGAAATGCAAGCATGACGGCTTGAGTCGAAGTGAATGGTTGAGGAGGTGAATTCGGAGCATCTGAGGAAGCCAAAAGGCAAGCAAGAACATGGCTTCCAGGGTTTGGGCGACTCGAGGAGTGCCGTACCCGGAACGGATTGTGTGGAGGCAGATTAACGGCAAGTTGGCATTAAGAGGAAGACGGCGAGGGCTTAACGAACTGTTAACGAACAGCCGGTTAATGTCTTGGAAAGAAGCTGATACCGCTAAGGTAAGCTTGGTGGTGCGTGATTTGTCATGAGGAATGGGCGTAAGTACTGAAAGAAGTCGTGGTGATGAGATCGAATGACGGAAAGGTTGTGTTGTATTGGTCGTGAAAGTAATGGAAGCTTTCCAAGCTGTCCAGTAGGAAGAGAGGGTCGAGGGTGATAGGCTGTTGATGGTGGAGCTCTGGTAGTCGCTTATCAGGGGTATAAGCGCAGGATTTACGAGTTGAATGTCGACGGCCAACTGGCGTAGGGAAGATATCTGCGTGAGGTGCCAAGCTTCTGAACTTCTGGCATTCATTAGCGAGCTTCGGGGGCGATTCTGCCGCAAGCCATCTTCCTTTGTAGAAACCCCCAAAACCGGCCTAAGGAGCAGCATCGCTGTACAGATGGATGTCATGTGGGTTAGTTGGTTGGTCATCGTAAAAGGAAGTGATTCCGTTCCAATTGGTGATAGGGTTGAGTCACGGACAGATTTCAGCAAGACTCGAGCTATCCAGGGAGATGAAGGTCAACAGTGATGGGACGGAAGGGACAAAAGTTGACGTTTGGTGCGGCGCTGGGCGCAGAAGAAGGTTCGGCTGAGCTTTCCGACCGGGAATAGTCTAAAACTTGTTAGTGTCAAGAATGATTCCGAGAAACTCAAGGGATGTGGAGGGGCCCTCTTTTTTCTCTGTGACGATGGGACCCCGAGGTTGGAGAAGACTGAAGTCAGGGTAATCAGGCCGGAAGCGGGTGGCGATGTGGTGGGGGGAAATTGTTAGACTGGATCCAGCTGAGGGCTTCAGGTGGAGTGTCGAAGAGTTTAGGCTGCTTTGCGACCAAAGGTGAGCCTAACAGCGAAGTAATATATACCACGCCAATGGATGCTGAAGAAACGGCAGAAGTCGGGGTGAATAGGGAGGACTTTAAGAGCACTGGTCTGTTCCTGGACCTTCCTTAACTTCCTTAGCGAGCGTGCGGTCAACTGAATCTGGCTCGGTTATGGTCGACTGAAGATTTTTGATTTCAAAAGAGATAGATGATTGTGTGGAGTCTGGGGTGAAGACCTTCTTCAAGTCCTTTATGAGAAACTAGCTTTGGCGAGGTAGGTTGTACGGGCATTCGGGGTGGGCGTGGCCCCCGCTGCAGAAGGAGTAAACGTGGAGGACGCGGCACTGGGACACGGTGCATCCGGTACTGTTGAAGCCGTTGCAAATCGAACAACCTCCTTGGTGCATGACGGCCTGCCTTTCTCATATACGCCGTTGATTACGGGAAGATGACAGAAGGGGTAGATGACATCTGTTTTGGAGGTATGGGTGCTGGTGGAGCTGCCGACAACAGGCGAGAGAAGGCTGAAGCTCTCGTTTGTTTTTTTGTGCGGCCCAGTGTGGGTAGCTGTGTATAAAGTGAAATTAGTGGTTGCCTGTTGAGGGGGAAGAACGGGTGCCGGCATCCCGGTGCTGACGACCCCAGCCGACATGAGCTGCTGGGACTGATGGAGCTGGGAGATGGAAGCTCCCTGCATCCCGGCATAGGGTGCTGGCACCCGGTGCCAGGAGCCCCGGTTGAAGCGAGGTGCTGTGGTTGCTGGAATTAGGCGGCAGAGGGCACTGGCATCTTGGTGCCAGGAGACTTGGTTGAAGCGAGGTGCTGTTGTTGATGGAAACAGGAAGCAGAGGGCGCTGGCATCCCGGTGCCAGGAGCCCTGGTTGAAGCAATCTGCTGTGGTTGCTGGAAATAGGCGCCAGAGGGCGCTGGCATCTCGGTGCCAGGAGCCCCAGTTGAAGCGAGCTGCTGTGGTTGCTTGAAACGGGAAGCAGGGGGTGCTGACATCTCGGTGCCGGGAGCCCCGGTTGATCAAGCTGCTGTGGTTGCTTGAAATGGGAAGCAGAGGGTGCTGTCATCTCGGTGCTGGGAGCCCCGGTTGATCAAGCTGCTGTGGTTGCTTGAAACGGGAAGCAGGGGGGCGCTGGCATCTCGGTGCCAGGAGCCCCGGTTGAAGCGAGCTGCTGTGGTTGCTGGAAACAGGAAGCAGAGGGCTCTGGCATCTCGGTGCCAGGATCAGAATCAGAATCCTTTAATGTCCCGCAGACGGGGGAATTTGTTTCTCGCAGCAGCAGAATATTACGAGAATAGAGCAATAGCAAAATAGATAATAGAATAGACACTATAATTAAAAAGGGGGAGAAGTAGCATCGAAGTACATATTTACATGATGTAGTGCAAGAATTGACAGTAATTTTTATATACAGACCAGAGCCCCGGTTGAAGCGAGCTGCTGTGGTTGCTGGAAACAGGAAGCAGAGGGCACTGGCGTCTCAGTGCCAGGGGCCCCAGTTGAAGCGAGCTGCTGTGGTTGCTGGACACAGGAAGCAGAGGGCGCTGGCATCTCGGTGCCAGGAGCCCTGGTTGAAGCGATCTGCTGTGGTTGCTGGACACAGGAAGCAGAGGGCGCTGGCATCCCGGTGCCAAGAGCCTCCGCTGAAACAGGCTGCTGTGGTTGTTAGCAGTGGGCTGTAGGGGGCACTGGCATCCCTGTGCCAGGAGCCTCCGCAAAGTTTAGCTGCGGTGATGGCCGGAACTGGATGGCGGTGGGCACTGTGGCGTTTGCCCTTGAGGTTGTAGGTTGCTGTAGCTGATGATGATAATCCTGATAGAAGTTGGAGGGTCCTGGAATCTATCTGGGCGCTCCCTCTGGAGTGTAGTGATGCGAGAAGTGGTGGCGGAAACTCTGGAGTTGTTTGATCTGGCAGAGGATCTCTGTCTCTGCTTTTGCTGCTGCTCTTTGTTTTCTTTGGGCTTTGTCATTTGATTGTACTGTCCCTTTAACAAGAGCGTAGACGTCACTGCCTGTAGGGCTGTGTGTGATGACGTCACCTGGAAGCGATCTGGTGTTAACGGAACGAACAGCCATGAGTTTATTTATTTATTTTTTTCGAAGATTGGCTGTTGTGGTGGCTAGAACTGGATGGCAGTGGGCACCATGACGTTGCCCTAGATGTTGTAGGTTGCTAGTGTCGATGATGAAAATCCTGATGGGGACTGGAGGGTCCTGAAATCCATCTGGGCACTCCCTTTGGAGTGGAGTGATGACGAGAGGTGGTAGCAGAAACTCTAGAGTCATTTGATCTGGCTGAGGATCTCTGTCTCCACTTTTACTGCTGCACTTTCTGTTGTCTATGAGCTTTCTGCTGTCTTTGGGCTGTAGTATTTAATTGTACTGTCCCTTTTAACAGGAGCGTCGACGTCGCGGTGTGTTGCGTGCGCGTGATGACGTCACCCGGAAGAGAGCTGGTGTTGACGGAAGAAGCACACATGCGTGTGGAGAAAGTTTGGCTTTATAGTCCATTCGGTTAAACAGAATTCATTTGTCGTTTAAAGTTTTCTGGGGAGCGGCTACTGTCCAATAGGTGACTGTAGAAGATGAAAGCCGGTCGGGGGAACTCACCGGAGCGTGGAGACGTTGTGACCGGCGAGTTGTTCGGCCGGTGTTGGCGGAACGATGGCGGGAGGCTTCGCTTCTTGGAGGTGAAGGAGTCGGCGAACTGTGGCGAACTGCGGCGAACTGCAGCGACGGTGACTTTCTGTTCCGGAAATTCCTCGTCCTCTCTTTGCTGCGGAAGGAGGTGGGCTGGGAGACACGGGAGAGTCGTCGGGCGAACTATGATAATCTTGGATGTTGAGGAGAGATGAACCAGGCGGGAGACGAACCATGGATGAGACGAAGTTGGTGCTCTTCGGACCCGCTCGCGTCCTAGCCGGCTGTTGGGCCACTGGAATCGGGTCCTCGGGTACGGAGGTGACGGGAGAGTAGTCGGCTTCAGATGAATGGTGATCCTCATCTCGTCTGAAAGATTGTCCGACGGGAATAGTGATATGAAGTCCATGATGAGGTGAGTAGAGCCTGATGTTGCTCGTACAAAAGTTTGGATGTGCTCGGGCGAGGCGATGTCGCGTGATCTCGTTTCTGGGTGCGAGAGCGCAGAATACGAGAGCGAAGCAGATGAGAGGGTCAGGTGGTTATTTATAGAAATGCGGAAGTTGGCGCTGTTGAGGTGTGGTCCTGCTCCTGAAACTTCGCCAATTAAGCTTCAAACTGTGTATGTATACTGTGAGCTGTGTATTTATACTGTGAACTGTGTAGTTATACTGGGTGCTGTGTATTTATACTTATACTGTATACTATGTATATACATATACACTGTGTATTCTGTAATCATACTGTAAGCTGTGTATTTATACTGTGAACTGTTCATTAACACTGTGTACTGTATATTTGTACTGTGTGCTGTGGATTTATACTGAGTGCCCATGTATTTATACTTATAGTGTGTACTGTGTATATACATATACACTATGTATTCTGTATTTATACTGTAAGCTGTGTATTTATACTGTGAACTGTATATTTGTACTGTGTGCTGTGTATTTATACTGTGAACTGTGCATTAACACTGTGTACTGTATATTTGTACTGTGTGCTGTGTATTTATACTGTGAACTGTGTATTTATACTTTGTACTGTATATTTGTACTGTGTGCTGTGCATTTATACTGTGTATTGTATATTTGTACTGTGTGCTGTGTATGTATACTGTGAACTGTGGATTTATACTGTGTACTGTATATATGAACTGTGTAGTTATACTGTGTACTGTGTATATACATATACACTGTGTCCTGTGTATTCATACTGTGAGCTGTGTATTTATCAGTGTTGGGCACGTTACTTTTAGAAAGTAATTATTACTAGTTACTTCTCCCAAGAAGTGAGTTAGTAACGGAATTACTCCACTATAAATGTAACTAGTTACCAGGGAAGTAACTATTGCGTAACTTTTTTTCCTTCCCCGTTCAGAGCTCGGCATTCATTTTAGCCTACTCGGCATCTATGTATTTAAAAAATGTCTTTCTGCATGGCGGACCTGCACCTGCTCTCCCCGGTATTTTGCCAATGAGTGCTCTGAAGGAGTCTGAGTCAGCTGTTGATAACAGGAGCATGTTCTCAACAACATACCTTTCTATCATTGCATTCAGTTCAGTCTGTGTCACAAGTTTTTGTGAAGCTGGAGCAGAAAAATCCAGCTGTAGCTGCTTGGGCAACTCTGTGTCCTTCTCTGTTAGCGGGGCTCATGTTAGCCACACCGGCCTGCTGTCATCATCAACAGTGTAGAGTTGCTTACAACGGACGTGGACAAACACTTCGCTCCGGGACATAATGTACACTTCACATGTACGTTCTTGCCTTTTACCTCAAGGAGGTTTAAGTTGTGTCTGTACTTCCACTTTGAAAACGCCAACTTTCCCTCCGGACTCGCCATTGCTGCAGCTTACCTCTGCTATTTTGTGTGTGTGAGGCTGCTGAGTGCATTTGTGGTTTGTGTGTAAACTGAACACTGCCTCTGATTGGCTTATGAACTCTTACTCTACCTTAGAGAGCCAATCATCATCACTTATGCGCCCCTCCCTCCTCCCTCACTAAAGAGAAAAAAAAACAGCTTAGCAGCTCCGGTGGCTGAGAGCCAAGTTGGATGACAACAGCTTCAATGAGTAGCTTCAGTTTATAACGTGCCACATTTAATTGTCGGTAAAGGTAACAGCATTGTAAAGATGGAAATTGTAATTAGTAAGATTACCCGTTACTGAAAAAAAAAACGCTGTTAATATTGCCGTTTATTTTAACGCCTTTTTTCCCATCATTGTAGAGTTCTCAACGGGTTCGGGCCGAAAAAATACGCAAATAAGCCGGGTCGGGTCGGGCCTCGGGCTTCCTTTTTTATAAAACACATTTCATAAAACACATTTCTTGCAGGTTGTAAATTATAGCCTATATTGTTCGTTGTGAATCATCGCTGTTCACGTGTGGTGAAGAGTAAGTCTGGCTGCCTGCTTCATGGGGAGGGGCAGACACAGACCTGACGCTGCTGCTCACAATAACAAGTGTATGAGGAAAACAATGCAGGCACGCGGGAGGTCGGGTTCGGGTCGGGTTCGGGCAGACAATTCATGCTGGTGTGTCGGGCTGCGTCCGGCTCGGGCTTAAAAACCCTCGGGCCAAGCCTGGTCGGGTTGTAATTTTCAGGCCCGTTGAGAACTCTACATCATTGGTATTTATACAGTGAACTGTGTATTTACACTGTGTACTGTGTATATACATATACACTGTGTCCTGTGTATTTATACTGTGTGTTGTGTATTTACACTATGCACTGTGTAATGTATATTTATACTGTTATATTTTTATAACATAAATATATCTATACTGGTATTCATACTGTGTGTTGTGTATTTACACTATGCACTGTGTATTTATACTATGAACGGTGTATTTATACTTTGAACTGTGTATTTATACTGTGTACTGAGTATTTATACCGTGAACTATGTACCATGTATTTATGCTGTAAACTGTGTATTTATAGTGTGTATGTACATATAAACTGTGTACTGTGTATTTATACTGTGACCTGTTTTTTTATACTGTGAACTGTGTATTTATACTGTGTAATAATAGTAATAATAATAATAATAATAATGCATTTAATTTATATAGCGCCTTTCAGGGTACCCAAGGACACTTAACAAAGTGGAACAAACAAAACAAAGAATAAATGATAAACAAAAAATACATATAAGATAAAGAAATAGAAAAGTTGATTGATTTGATGGGGCGGGATCGAGAGCTGATAGGCCTCATTAAAAAGATCGTTTTTTCAGGTCTCTTTTGAAAGTCTCCAGAGAAGTCAGTTTGCGGGTTTCAGCTGGGAGAGTGTTCCAGAGAGTGGGGGCTGTCACACAGAAGGCTCTGTCACCGAGGGTTTGTAGTTTGGTGTGAGGGATGGAGAGGTGGTATTTGCCGGATTAGCACAGCGTCCGAGACTGGGTATAGGGGTGGAGGAGGTCAGACAGATATTGGGGGACGAGGGAATGGAGAGATTTATAGGTCAGGAGGAGAATTTTGTAAGTGATGCGTGATTCAACTGGGAGCCAGTAAAGGCGGATGAGAGTGGGGGTGATGTGCTGCCAGGGCTTGGTGCGGGTGAGGACCCTGGCAGCAGAGTACTGCACATATTGGAGCCTGTCCAGGGTTTTGGAAGGGAGCCCAGACAGGACTCCATTACAATAGTCCAGGCGGGAGGTGATGAAGGCATGGATGAGGGTCTCAGCCACAGGTTCGGAGAGGGAGGGCCGGAGTCTGGAGATGTTTTTGAGATGATAAAAAGCTGATTTTGTGATGGATTTTATGTGTGATTGAAAAGATAGCGTGGAATCAAGGATGACACCCAAGTTGCGGACTTCCGTGGATGGGGAGATAGAGCAGCTGCCCATGTCCAGGAGAAGATCTCCAACCTTCTGGAGCAGCGCCTTGGAGGCCGCCACTATGACTTCTGTTTTATTGGTGTTTGAGTAGATTTTATGTCATCCAGAGTTTTATATCATGCAGGCAGTTGACAAGTGACTGTGGGGGTAGCTGGTTGGATGGTTTGGTGCAGAGATATAATTGAGTATAGGAATGGAAGTTGAGACCGTATTTGCGAATTATCTGACCAAGGGGGAGCATGTAGATGGTGAAGAGGAGGGGTCCAAGCACCAGACCCTTGAGGCACGCCCTGGTTGACTGGAGCGGGGTAGAACTGGAGTCTCCGATGGTGACAAACTGCTTCCTGTTTGTTAAATAGGGGTGGAACCAGGAGAGTACTGTACCTGTGAGGCCAAAGTAGTTTGATAGGCGAGTAAAGAGAATGGTGTGGGAGATTGTGTGAAAGGCTGCAGAGAGGTCCAGGAGGATCAGAATACTGATGTGGCCAGAAACTGCAGCGATGAGTAGGTTGTTGGTGATCTTGATGAAGGCAGTTTCTGTGCTATGGCGTGCCCTGAAGGGGTTCATAGAGCTCATGGTTGGATATGTGCTGCTGGAGTTGGGCGACAACTGCTCTTTCCAGGATTTGCTCAGGAAAGGAAGGTTGGAGATCGTTCGGCCGTTATGTAAGTCGTCTGGGTCCAGACCTGGCTTCTTGAGGATGGGGGTGACCAAAGCTGTTTTGAAGATGGACGGTAACTTACCAGATTCTAGAGATGAGTTGATAATGTCCACCATGAGGGGGCATAGGGCAAGCACAGGGTATCCACGCATCCTTAAAACGTCTAAAATTCATGTATCTATAATTAAGGCCTTAAAAAGTCTTTTATACGTCCATATTTTGCATATAGGTCTTAAATTACATTAAGTTAGGTCTTAAATATGTACGTTCACTTACTGCATCTGTTGTCGCCTTTTTTGTTTTTGTTTCGGGAAATTTGTTGGTGAGATTCACAGTCAGTTCCGTGTCTTGTATTTCTCTCTGAAGTATCCTGGAACGTAAGTGGCATTTTGCCAACAGCCCGGTCAGAATTTATCACCACACACTTCACCAGTTCCAGAAAGACTGTGGAATCTGCTATATACAACTATAGGAAAGTTTAAATTTAACAAGTGTTGGCTTGAACATCCAGAATTCAGTTGGTTAAAAGCAGTAAAATAATACATTTGAGGGGCAGTGTATGCTCTGCCAGAGGACCCTCAACTTGGGCACACTCGGTGTGAAAGCGCTGGTGTCACACACAAAATCGGAAAAACACCGGTTAGCTTCTAAAACTCTCTGGTCTCCAGTCTTTGTCACCAGTTCCCGGTCCAAGTTGTCCAGTTCTGCTCAACCCAAACTCTGCGCCGCCTCTGCCGTCTCGCAGTTGAGCGACATTCAAACCTTCTTCGGCTCAACCCTGACGATGAAAGCTGAGGTGCTTTCGATTTTGAACACCGTGTGTGTGTGTGTGTGTGTGTGTGTGTGTGTGTGTGAGTGTGTACCGTTTTTTAAAGAAGTATGATAACCCTGGTGTGTGTGTGTGTGTGTGTGTGTGTGTGTGTGTGTGTGTACATAATAAATATCTATCTATCTATAGATATCTATATATACATATATAGATATCTATATAGATAGATATAGTGTTATTATGGTTAACTGAATAAAATTCCCAGATAAAAACTAAACTAAAGCTACTTAAAGTGAAACTCTCGCCAAAATGCAACCTAGGTTTTTTTTGTGAATGTATCAAACCTTCGTGTAAAAGCATAATCATGACGAAAGAGGCACTTTCAAGATTAACCGTATTTTCGATGGGAATGCATGGGGCACTTTTACGCTAGCATCAAAATCTCTAATTTTAAAACACCTAGAAGGCTCGACACAACATGAAACTTTGCTCGTAGTATCACCAGGGTCTCTACATATGAACTCGAACAATGAGAACATTGTTTGTGTACACAGAGTTTACTAAAAAGAGAGTTTTGGAACAACTCACCTTAGCAGTAGCTTGCTCCTCTAGTCGTCTTCATGGCAGCCCAGATGTACTTGGGGATCAATGCGTCTGGGCTGCCATGACGACGGCTAGAGGAACAAGTCACTGCTAATGGCGGGTACACACCACAGGATTTTTCAAACCTTCGCAGATTAGGAGACCACACACTTGATGATAACAAAAGACAGATCGCACAGGATCTCTCTCTGCTGATCTTATAGTGTGTGGTGTTCTCCGTAGTGCACACCACACACTAACCGATTCTTCAGCAGAGTATCAGGTTCTTCACGCTCAATATTACAAATCTTGCGTGGTCAAACGTGACTTCAGTGTAAACAAACATGGCGGACGAACTGGAAGATGCAGTGGTGGTTGTTTTAGGCCTATTACTGGCTGAAAAAACAAAACCAAAACAAAACGACAATGGAAAAATCATGGAGACCGCGAGAGTGTGGGCTGTATGCGTTACAGTGCAAGTTGGAGGTGAGTAAAAATAGTCACAAGTATTACAGATAGCTTCGAGAGCAGCGCTGTGCGCTCTGGCCCCCAGTACAGCGAGTCACCATGGCAACAGGTAAATAAAAGGCTGACTCAGCTTGCATCTTAAATGGCTGTTGGTTCGGTACATGTGTGCGTGCTCGGCTCCGCTGGGAACACCCCACACACTACAGGATTTCTAGTCGCAAATGTAGGAGACACTACTTTTATAATAAGGGTATTTAATCACTGGCGATTAATAATAAACTCGTAAACGGGGCACCACTTCCGATGTTTCTTTCATGCGACTAATCCGGAGGCAATTAGTCAAAGTATAACTGTCCAAGTTTGTCTCGAACAGGAAAAATCAGTCTCAAATCAATCTGTTGAATTTCAAAATCTATATTTGATCTCCTATTCTGAAGCAGTGAATTCTTTCCACGACCCCATCGATTTCCCACTTCAAATTAAACGGGCACAGACAACGACATAAGGTTAGATATGTTTATTAACTAAATAAATGCAGAGTAAATAATATGAGGTAATGATTCAAACGGGTGACAACAAGTAACAGAAAGTGTGAAGATTGTGGAATAAAATATTAATTAGGTGAATTCTAAACAATGGTGGATTATAGTGTAACGAACCGGTAGTTTTCCAACTACGGGATAAATATCTATCCTGGTGGGACGATATGAGAAATGTCTTTGAATTTATGATATATATTCGAAGCTTTCACAAACACCAACTCTGATTTCATTCACGTGTGACTCTTGTTGTGTATGGATTTCAGCCTACTTTGTTGAGGAAGATAGGTCCCGGAATCCGTACTTTCTGGATCAGCTTTGTCTTTCTGACAGAACGGCAACGGCGGCTTCAGGACAGCTGGAGAGTGATGCCGTCTCGGGGCGAATGAAGACACCGTCTAGCCCAGCAAAGTGTTTGCTTGAGAGCGCTGCAGGCAGTCCGGGCGCAATTGACTGCTAACTCTTCTTTCGGCTGTATATTTCTTCACGGTCTCTTGAGCAGCTAAACTGCACCGACTTCGTAATGGTTAAGAGTTTTGATCAGAATCTCCTTAGAGCTGGTATTTACGGAGCTCCGAACATATATCGATTTGACTTATTGCGTAAAAATAACTGGGAAAGAAAACGTTGGCCGGACGATTCTTCCTTAGTCACTAATAGGAGTGGGACGATACGGGTAACTCACGATTCGATACTGTGACAATATTTGGCCCACGATAATGATAATATCACGATACACGATATCTGCAATATTCGATATATTGCAAGAAATTTCATCAACGATATATCACGATATGTGACTGAAAAAGAAAAACGTCTTATGCATCTATTGCATTTATTTTATTTTATTTTCAATAAATTTAATATGCCTTGATGTGTCCAGGTTGACCAAAAGCACTTTTATGTTCCCACTTCCCAGGTACTGGATGGGTGAACATAACTCTGCACAATTGGTTGCATACTGAAATGTGCCCAATATTTTATTTAATTTTTATGTTATTCTTATCTTGTTTAGCTATTGTTAAACTAAAACGGGCCCAAGTTTACATAAAACAAGTTGCTACTGACTTTTCAGTATTAGAAATGTTATTAATGTTCATGCATGTGTCCAGGCAGCTCAGGGTTCTCTCCAGACGGTGGAACAGTGGCGCTGCGCCGCTATACTCATTTTCAATGTTAGCTGCTTTATAGCGGGTGTTAGTGGGCTGCCGCGGTCTTCTCGTTAAAAAAAGCACCCCCCGGCTGACGGTGACGAGCGTTGGTTTGTCCCTCGGTCCCCCGGCTGACGCCCCCCCGCTGATGGCGACAACGACCGCACCAGTGTTCTCCCGTCATCTGTCTCGTAAAAGCCAAAGTGGGTCCACACTTTGCGGGTGGGTCTTTGATTTGTTTTTCGTTGTTTGTATTTTCCGCCATTCTTGCATCTGTTCTTCTTCTGTTGTTAACCTGTCTTCTTCACCGGCCGCTGCTTACGCCTACTTTAGACTCATTTACGGAATTAGCGCCCCCCACAAACAGGACAGGAGAGATTAAGTACTGACGGTGACAATGGGGTAAATGCATAATGTGTGTTGTAATAAAATATAGATATTTGCCGTCAGTATATCGATTATTTATTGCGACAGAGAGCACAACAATATATTGCAATATCGATTTTTTTTCCCACCTCTAATCACTAAATACAAGAAAAACAAAAGTAGCTTCTTCTGGCTTTGAATACGATACTTTAATGATATAAAGGAATAAAAAAAGAGAATTAATTTCGTCTTTCCTTAAGTTTCAAAATAAAGGTATTCTCAAAATAACGGCATGTCATTTGAAGAACGGTTCCACAAGTGGTTCAAATCTCCGGAGATTAAAAAAGGTCTCGGAGCCGCAAAACTATGCAAAGTACGGAAATTAAATGTGAAAAATTACAAGTTGCGATTGTTGAAGAAAAGAGTAAGCAAGTAGGTAATACGTAGAAGAGGAAGATAGTAGAGAAAAGTAGAGAAGAGACTTCCGGTGGTGACGATGTAGGAGACAGTCGCTTGGAAGAGGTCTCCCAATTGAACTGCTAATATATCCCTGTAAACATCACAATTGAGTCGGGAAAGTGACAGATAACAGTTACAGCTCCAACTGGGTCTTGAAATGAGTGGTTCCAAATCGAGAGTGAGTAACACAGCGAACTTTCCAGTTACTCGCAGAGGGGCGGCTGCTGTAGCTAGCAAACTTGCTAAAATGGCGGCCGCTAACTCAGACGACAGCGGCACACCTGGCCCCGTCAAAGACTCGCTAGACATTCTATCAACGAGCCAGTTGGTTTCCAAACTGGAGAAGCAACGAGCATCCCTTCTGAAAGACATGTCAGCGTTAATTCAGGAGTCAATTAAGCCACTACAGTCCTCTGTGGACGCACTCCGCGAGACGGTGAACCACTTCAATGGCCGCCTCACCGCTGCAGAATCCCTGGCTGGGGACAACTTCGAGCGTATAACTATCACGGAAAAAACTGTGAAGACGCTGCAAGCTCAGAACAAGTCTCTTCTTGACCGCCTTGACGATCTTGAAAACAGGTCCCGTAGAGTTAACCTCCGGATAATTAACATTCCTGAGGGCAGCGAAAAGGGACGGGACCCGACGGAGTTCATATCTGACCTGCTGATGAAGAACCTCGGCCCCGATGTCCTCACCAAACCCCCGGAGCTCGAGAGGGCACATCGCACCCTAGCCCCTAATCCTGGACCGGGAGGTAGACCCAGGCCCTTTGTGATATGTTTTCATCGTTTTCAGGAGAGGGAGAAGGTGCTTCGCTGGGCCAGACAACACAAGCTTAAGCACCACGAATCAACGCTGTGGGTATACCCAGACGTCAGTTCCATTACGGCAAAGAAGCGAGCCGGTTTTAATAAAATCAAGCAAGCTCTCTACCAGAAAGGAGTGAAGTTTAGGCTTCTCTACCCTGCTCGCCTCCAAGTTTCGTATGAGGGTGAAACTCACATTTTTGAGACTCCAGAGGACGCGCACACATTTTATAACAAGCGAGGGATGGATAAAGAATAGGGCACTGTATAGTGTTCCCCACTGTCACCCACACTTGGATCTCCCTGCCTCGCTTGTTTGGATGACGAGGCCGTTTGCTTCTGCCACTGTGTGCTGCCTTTAAGACTCACTGTTTTGCGGACATCTTCAGCGGGCGTCATGGTGACCATGGAAACGGGTAGGCATGTGGCTGTGTTTACTCCTATCATGCCCCAGGAGCGATGTGCATGGACCTGTTTTATTTTGCTCGTTACAGTGGGGTCTTTGTTTATTTCCAGTTGTACAATGTAGGTACCATATATGATGTTATTATTATTATTATTTATTTATTTTTTACTTTTTCTTTGTCCTGAGTATGCTGGTAAACTTGTTAAGTTGGTTTCAGTGAGACCTCGGTTCGACTGATGTGCCTCGGACGCACTCATATCTATCTCATATAAGGTGTTGACTATTAGGCACTTTATTTAATCATATAATTACTTATCTTTATTTATTTATTTATTTTTTGTCAACCTCACTCCCTTTTGTTGTTTGCTTTTTTTGGTTTATGAAGTGGGTTGTTTCTTACCTTGAGGCACATATTGAGGCAAGCTTACTGATGGCCTGTTATTCCTAGTTAAATGTTAAGACTATTGTTGCTATTCTGTAATCATACGTTGTTCCTTAAGAAACGTGGTGTATATTTTCCAAATTGTTCACTGGGATGACCTCTTGAACAAGAGAAGTTTATGGAAGCAGAAAGTGTTATCCTTTTGGGATTGAAGATGTGGTTGTATTTGGTTTGTATAAGGGGATGGGGGGTGGGAGGGCTGTGGAGGGATGCCTTAAGGTCTCTTTGTATGTGGGTTTGCTGTTTTTGCTATATGTTTTGTTTTCTCCCCCTTTTTCTTTGGCTCGGGAGTCACGTCAGGTCTGGGAGAGTTATTGCTCCATGTTTCCTTATGATATGACGAATCAGGGTAAGAATCTTCGCTTTATCTCCTGGAGCCCGAAGGTGCCAACCACCCCATTAATCGTAACAAGGTAATGACCCATTTAAAGCAACTCAGGGGTGATATTTTCTTTCTACAGGAAACTCACCTCTGCTCCTTAGAGGTTAACCGTATCAAGCGACCCTGGATAGGGGATGTATTTCACTCTAAGTTTCCAGTAAGGGCAAGGGGTGCGGCTATTCTCATACATAAGAGTGTTCCATTTGAGTTATCGAACTCCATTGAAGACCATAATGGTCGATTTGTTATTATTTCTGGTAGACTATGTGGCATGCCTGTGGTTATGGCCTGTGTTTATGCACCAACATGGGATGATAATAAATTCATTTCAAGCTTTTTCTCTTCCCTCCCTAAAGTTGATGATCACTACTTAATTATTGGTGGCGACTTTAATTTAGTTCAAGACCCCTCCCTAGACAGGTCTTCCTCTAATCCTCAGATGTTATCCAAGTCATCCAAAATCCTTGACACATATAAGACCAGTTTAGGTTTATTTGACCCATGGAGAGCTAAATCCCATTCAGACAAAGCTTTTTCCTTTTTTTCACACGTCCATCATTCATTCTCTCGGATTGATTTTTTTCTCTTGGATAATTATTTTTTATCAGAAGTTCACTCATGTGAGTACAATAGCATTGTTATTTCAGACCATGCACCCGTATCTGTTGAGATTAGCTTTCCTAGTCGTGTCCCCCCATCCAGACAGTGGAGACTTAACTCCTCCTTGCTGGCCCAAGCTTCCTTTAAAGAATTCCTTCATTCGCAGATCTCCCTGTTCTTTGACACTAATGACTCTCCAGAGATCTCTAGACGCACCCTATGGGAAACTTTTAAGGCGTTTATGCGTGGGCAGATTATATCACATGTCTCAACCTTAAAGAAGGCAGAAAGGGAGGAGTCAGAGGCACTCACCAGGGAGATACTTAGAATCGACAGTTTATATGCCTTGGCTCCCACCCCTGCTCTTTATAAAGAACGCCTTCAGTTGCAATCCAAATTTGACTTGTACTCCACTAGTAAAACACAGGAGCAGTTATTTCTTGCTAAACAATGTGTCTTTGAGTCTGGCGATAAGGCGGGGAAGTTATTGGCTCAACAGGCGCGTGTAGCCAAACTATCCAGATTGATCCCTAAGATCGAATCCGCGGCGGGTGTAGTTACCTCGGATCCTGTTGAGATTGTTAAGATATTTAGTTCTTTCTACTCAAACCTCTACTCCTCACAATGTCCTCCAGATGTTTGGAATGACGATAACCCTCTAGATAAGATTATTTTCCCTAAAATAAATGTGGATTTATGTAGGGAGCTGGGAGGCCCAATCACTATCAAGGAAGTACAGGAAGCGGTTATTTCACTTGAGAACGATAAAAGTCCAGGCCCCGATAGGTTTACTATTGAGTTTTTTAAGCTATTTTCTGACATTATTGCTCCAGCCCTCCAGAGAATGTATAATGAATCCTTTGCTGAGGGCCATCTCCCTCCCACCCTGTCGGAGGCCTCTATTTCACTCCTGCTTAAGATTGACAAAGACCCTCTCATGTGCAGCAGCTTTAGGCCCATCTCCCTCTTAAATGTTGACCTAAAGATCCTGTCAAAGATCCTAGCCCAACGCCTACAACGGGTCCTACCAAGTATAATATCAACTGATCAGACGGGTTTCATGCTTGGAAGACACTCATTTCATAACACGAGGAGGCTCTTAAATATCATTAGCTCTCCGAGTTCCATAATTCCCGAAGTGATTATCTCACTAGACGCAGAGAAGGCCTTCGACAGGGTGGAGTGGAGCTTCCTTTTCTTTGTTCTGCAGAAATTTGGTTTCAATCCAGAATTTATTGCATGGATTAAATTGCTTTATGCCAGCCCAGTTGCCTCAGTCCACACAAACAGACTTCAGTCTGCCCCTTTTCCCCTTCATCGTGGAACCAGACAGGGCTGCCCCCTCTCCCCCCTCCTATTTGCCATAGCTATTGAACCTCTAGTGATCTGGCTGTGTCAGGAGAGTGGGTTTGAGGGAATTACCAGAGCTGGGAAGGTTCATAATTTATCGTTGTATGCCGACGACCTCCTTTTATACATGTCTAATCCAGCTGCCTCTCTCCCCGTGGTTATAAGTATCTTTGATAAATTCGGATTTTATTCAGGCTATAAACTTAATCTTAACAAGAGTGAACTTCTTCCCATCAATTCTCTGGCCAAAAATATACCCCCATCGTTTTTCCCCTTTAAATATGCTACAGATGGATTTAAATATTTGGGAGTGTATGTCACAAATCCAATTAATCGACTTTTCTCCAAAAAATTTTCTCCCCTCTTTCAGAGGTGTAAATTAGACTTCGACAGATGGTCTTGTCTTCCGCTGTCCCTAGTAGGTCGTGTTAATTTAGTTAAAATGGTTGCTTACCCAAATTTCTATACCTTTTTTCACATATCCCCGTCCTTATCAAAAAGTCCTTTTTTAGATCGCTTGATCAGTTAATAAGTTCCTTCCTCTGGGGCAATAAAAATCCACGCATCAGAAAATCGGTGCTACAGCTCCCAAAAGTTTTAGGTGGCTTAGCATTGCCCAATTTTTTACACTACTACTGGTCCTGTAATATTCATAAACTTCTGTACTAGATTAACAACTCAGCAGATGAAGAGCGACCTGCATGGGTAGATATGGAATTGGGATCCTCTAAAATCTCCCTTCACTCCCTGGTTTGCTCCCAACTCCCTTTGTCTGCCTCCAAATTTACCTCGAACCCAGTGGTCGCTCACTCTGTTAAAACTTGGATTCAAATTAGGAAAAGCCTAGGCCTCCACAGAGCCTCAGACCTCTCCCCATTGTAGACAATCACCTATTTCTGCCCTCTTGCACGGATTTGACTTTTCAGACTTGGTTTGACAAAGGGATAACTAAATTTAAGGACCTTTATAACAAAGGGACTTTTATGTCCTTTTCTGAGCTCTCAAATAAATTTGATTTGCCTAAATCCCACCTGTTTCGTTTTTTTCAGATAAGGCATTTTGTTCGGAATCAGAAACCCAAATTCCCGAGTCGACCCCCGGAAACTCTGGTTGACTCATTATTATCTCTTGTCCCGGAACAAAAGCAGCTAATTTCTAGCATTTACAGCCTTATCAATTCAACTATTGACACCCCAGCGTCCGGTCCCAAGGACTCTTGGGAGCGAGAACTCGGAACCACTCTTTCTGATGATTATTGGAAACAAGTCTTACGGTTAGTTCATTCCTCTTCAATTTGTGCGAGACACAGCCTCTTACAGTGTAAAGTGGTACACAAAGTTCACTACACTAATCTGAGGCTGTCTCGGATTTACCCCAATGTAACTGACTCCTGTAATAGGTGCAAACAATCCCCAGCCGACCATTCCCATATGTTCTGGTTCTGTCCCAGGCTTGCCACATTCTGGTCGGAAATCTTTAAAACTCTTAGTACAGCTTATAACACTACGATCTCTCCTGAACCTCTCCTAGCTTTGTTTGGTACCCCTTTGCAACCTCTTGCTTCCAAGGCCATGCGGACCATTCTTGCCTTTACCACCCTGTTGGCCAGGCGTCTCATACTCCTCAACTGGAAACTCCCCCAACCTCCATCTTATAGCAGTTGGGTGAAAGAGGTGTTACTGACCATTAGACTTGAAAAGCTCAGATTCTCCCTCAATGGCTCCTTAAATTCATTTGAAGCAACATGGAGACCTCTCTTAAATTATATTGAAACTTTGGTATCTCTGCCTGATAGTGACGTCTGAGCCCCCCCCCCCTCCCCTTTTTTTTGTATTTTTTTTGTATTTTTTTTATTTTATATATATAAAATATATATATATATATATATATATATATATATATATATATATATACATATATATATATATATATATATATAATATATATATATATATATATATATATATATATATATATATATATATACATATATTTTAATATTCATTTGTTTTATTATTTTTGTTTGTTTGTTTTATTTATTTATTTCTACACTTTTACTTCATTTACATATTTGTTTAAAGCATTTTCCTTATTTATGTACCGGTTTTGTTTTATGCACCTCATACTCTTTATATGTCAATATTGGATTACTTTGAGAATTGCTCTCTCTCAGGTAGGGTGGATTGTGGGAGGGATAATAAGATGGGAAAAAATGGAAGCCCTCTCTGTTACATTGTACTGTCACGCTGATGTCTGTGAAATGGCTCTCAATAAAGAAAGTTAATTAAAAAAAAAAGTAGAGAAGAGAGAACGAGACGCAATGTTTGTTCTTTTAATGTTTAAGTTGAATCGAGGGCGGACTGGCACGTCACTTCCTCCGGTGACGTCACATCTCATATTAAGGACTTATTACTTATTGAACCGAAATAATGGTTTAGAAAGTTTTTAAGATCACGATTGACTATTCACCGAAATCCACGATGGTCTTACATCTACATTTGTTATCTGAATATAAAGGAACATAACCGAAATTGCTTAATAGGAAAAAGGGAAATTATTGGTTATAAGAAGTCACAAACATAGGTACATACGTCTCAGCAGCAATGATGGCTTAAACATATTTTGTATAGTGCTAGCTTAATCCTTAATACAAAAATATATGTCAGAGGTAGATAATTATATTTATAAGTATAAATGTAAAGTCCGTCTGTTTCAGAAGCTTTTCTTTCAACTATACTCGAACTTACCAAAAGGTGGCACTGTGGCTCCACCAGACCTTCAGTCACTAAACCTGAGATTCCTAACTGGAGTTTTCTTTTACTCACAAGAACGAGGGAAAGAGTATGTTTGAGGTCTCATCAAGCTGATTAAGGATATTTTGTTTTGAAAAGGATGAGATTACAGTTCAATACTTTTTCAGCATTAAGAAAGAAATCAAGGCTCTTCTTTCTCCTGCTGTGAATGTAGAGACACACTGCTGGATTGAGTGTTGTAATTTACAAGTGTGACATTTTGATAGTCCATGCCAGATGTGGGGTGATGTCTCCTGGTGACAAGCCTGTTACAACAGAGACAAACCTGACGTGATCCGCTGACCACTGCGCACTGAATTATAAACAGTCTGTAAAAGGAAAAAGCAGTCCAGATGTTGAATGAGACTTTCCTGAGCCTCGGATGTCCATAGTCTGCTAGCATATGCTCTATTAAAGTCAAGGATGAGGGGACAAGGGTGACAAATGGTCATCCTTCCCCCAAGGGAGAGGATTTGGAGAGAGTCTGGTGACTCCATTTGTGAACTCAGCAGACAGTCTCTTCCCACAAGCAATGTTTATTGCCCAGCACATGTTGTTTCCTCACTAGTGGAGTGTGAAGAGAGAAGGGGGGAAAGAGCCCGGCCATTATGGTGTCACAGGAAAGTAGGTTAGAGGGGAATCGACATAGACATGTAGATTGCATCTCCTTTTGTGCGAGAGGAGACAAAGGCACGTTCCTACACAAATATTAAATATGTTCATTATTTACGATCTCTCCTTCCGACGCCTTCCGAGCGGATCTGACCGGACAAAATCACTCTTAACATACCCCACACCGCAGGAAAATCAGACACAATGTCCTTTGCAAACATCAGATAATCGGGCATTTGCTGGCTTTGATCTTAAGGGGGAAATCGGGACAAAAATCTCCCCGATTATCTTGTAGTGTGTACGCCTTAAGGTGAGCAAAGTTTCATGTCGAGCCTTCGTAGTGTTTTAAAAATAGCAAGTTGCTCTGTGAATGGCAATAAATTTAGATATTTTTGAAAGTAATTCAGGGACTTTATTTTTTTTTTTACTTTTTCGTACTTCGTGTAGGTCTTAAATTTTGTTCAAAGTTGTCTTAAAAAGTCTTAAAAAGTCTTAAATTTGACTTGTTCAAACCTGCAGATAGGGACAGGGAAGACTTCACCAGAGTTGTTGTCATAGGGTCCAGAGAGCAGGTGGAGGCTTTTGCCTTGGAGACCACCTTAGCTACAGAAATAGAGTCCACAGGAGAGAAGGAGGAGAGAGAATACTGGGGCCGGTGAACAGTGGGAGGATCAGTTGTCCGTGTCTGAGGTGCATATTGTGGGGTGGTGGCAGATGCCTGGAGTTGCTGGTGAATGGCAGCCACATTTTCCTGGAAGAAGTCCAGGAACCTGAAGCAGAGGTCAGGGGCACCAGAAAGCTGAGAGGACTAAGGAGCCAGTTAAAAGTGGAGAATAACATTCTGGGGTCTCCAATGAGGGTGGTGTAGTAGTTTGTTTTGGCCTTGGAGAGAGCCAGGCAGAGGTGCTCAGCTCGAAATTTTTATTCTAAATGGCTACCGAGACGACAGCGCCTGCAGCGTAACCATACTGCAGGATTGTAGGATTGTAATTGTTAAAAAGTAAAGTCGTAGATGTCTTTTGTTCACTGTTCAAAGCGGGATGTTTTGGGTGGGTGACAAGCCGCGGTGGCTGTCGTGATCGTAATATCCGGTAACTGCACCACGGAGTATTAGATTTGGAACAACACTCACCTACTGAAATCTGTGTACTAAGTAAGTGCGGATAGTGTACTACGTTTAAGTGTACTCATGGAAGTATGAATATCAGAACACATTCATGGTCTTCGTAGGCTTCATGGTGGATGGTTAGGCCAGATCTTTTATAGAGCCTCTCCAGGCGGCGACCAGTAGTCTTTAGGGTACGGAGTTCAATGTACTGTTTGTTTTGTTTGTTTATTTGGATCTCTTTTAGCCCAGTTGGGCTATTCTTCCAAGAGTCCATAACATAAAAACAGAATACAGAATACAATGCAAACACAATACAGTATAACTAAAACACAATACAATATAAAACAGACACAACCAAAAAACATACATACAACACATGAATGGCATTATATACTCAGAACAAAACTTATACAGATAATATTACATAAAAAACTATCCCTCAATCACAGTCATACAATTACCATAAAAGAGTTCAAATACTTGTCAAAAAATACCCCTAATGTTTTGTTTAAAATGTTTTTCTGGTAAATTCCTAATGAGGTCAGGTAGACGATTCCATGGCTTTACAGTCTGAAAACAAAACATCCTTTTACCAGTTACAAGTCTAGTCCTGGGTAAAACATAATCACTTGTGCTAGCTGCTCTTGTGCTGACTAAATCTCTGTCTTTTACCTGTTGGAATCTGGTTATCAAAAGTTCTGGTTTCTTTTTAACATGTAAGTTATAAAATAATTGAAGAACATTCCTAGCTATTATATCCCTGATGTATGACCACTCTAGTTGTTTGTATCGCTCTTCAATCGGAGTACCATTCGGACATCTAAGAATAATTCTTGCAGCCTTAGTTTGCGCTGCCTGGAGTCTACTTATTTCTCCCACTCCAGCATTACCCCAAACAGCAGCACAATAATTTACCTGACTTACAATTAAAGCATGGGTCACTTGTCTTAATATTTTTTTGGGTAAATATTTGGCTATTCTACCAACCATAACAGCAGTCTGAACCAGCTTCTTACATAGATTAGATATATGTGGTGTCCAAGACAGATGACTATCAAGTTGAACACCTAATAGTCTAGTCTATTCTATTTGTTCTATCATTGTACCATTTGTCATGAGCTGTAAGAAGGGCAGAATTTGCTTCTTCCTCACAGAACCAATAAGCATTAATTTTGTTTTCTTTACATTCAATACGTGTTTGTTCATGTCAGCCCAATCCTTAATTGTTTCCAGGTCTTGCTGTAGTGATGTCTGTATGTCTGCACATGAATACCCCAGTACATACACAGTAGTATCATCCACAAAAATTGTCATTTTTGATTGGACTAGAGCAGCGGTCCTCAATAGGCGGCCCCCGGGCCGCATCCGGCCTGCCGGCCTCCTGTTTGTGGCCCTTGAACTGTTATTCCTTCACCATGTGTTTTGGTTGGGTCAGCACGTGTACACCGGGACTTGTCTCCATGCCAACGATACACAAACGGGTGGGTCACTCACTGCTGCGATCGCAACTTTTAAGTTTCACTTTCGTTTTCGAAACAGTTCGCGTATTAACATTTTGCCAGTGGTAAGAGATTGAATATGGCGTGTTCCAAAGTAAACTGCTACAATAAAGCTGACAGTGAAAATCGGCAACTCAGAGGACATTGAATTTGAAATTTGCTTTCATTCTCCCTCCAACCAGGACAAGGTCCATGGATCTGACAGCGCAGTGTTAGCAAATACTTGCCCTTACAAAGCTTAACTTTTAAGCTAGTTTCTTCATGTTAGTACACTTATGATGTCACGGACGGGGAGTTTCTCCCGCCAAACACCCTTTCACTCACGGTGCCAAAATTTTTATCATCCTTGCTAAAACTCAACACTATTTAATCACAGAACAAATGACATGAATTAACCCACAACCATCTTACATATCATCTTATTCACAAACACATTCACGAACCATAATTACATTAACACCAACAGAATACCCAAGAGTCATTGCGCCACAGTCCACAAGGGGCGTTACAATATGCCAGGAGAAGCTGTGATGAAGATTTCGAATTTGAAACGGCATTATGAGATGAAGCACAGGAACTTTGAAGGGACATTTCCTCAAATTCAGAGATAAGCACAACACATATAAATGCACTGAAATCGTCATATCAAGCTGCAAGCAGGATTCTTGTCACATCTATGTCACAATGAAATAAAATAATACATGACTGAACTCCTCCTTGAACCGGCACCTTATCGTGGTGGAGGGGTTTGAGCACCTGAATGATCCGAGGAGCTATGTTGTCCGGGGCTTAATGCCCCTGGTAGGGTCTCCCAAGGCAAACAGGTCCTAGGTGACGGGTCAGACTAAGATCGGTTCACTCGCCCCTGATGAAAGTCATACTACCAAGGACGTGCACGTCGCCCGGATCGGCGTCACCGGGGCCCCACCCTGGAGCCAGGCCCGGGGTTGGGGCTCGCAGGCGAGCGCCTGGTGGCCGGGTCTCTGCCCACGGGACCCGGCCGGGCGCAGCCCGAACGAGCAACGTGGGCCCGCCCTCCCGTGGGCTCACCACTCGCGGGAGGGTTCAGAAGGGGCCGGTGCAGAGGGATATGGGTGGCAGTCGTGGGCGGGGGCCCCGGCGGCCCGATCCCCGGATGGTGACTCTAGCCATGGGGACATGGAATGTCACCTCACTGGGGGGGAAAGAGCCTGAGCTGGTGCGGGAGGTTGAGCGGTACCGACTAGAAATAGTCGGTCTCACCTCCACGCACAGCATGGGCTCTGGAACCCAACTCCTTGAGAGAGGCTGGACTCTCTTCCACTCTGGAGTTGCCCGCGGCGAGAGGCGGCGAGCTGGTGTAGGCTTGCTTATAGCCCCCCAGCTCAGCCGCCATGTGTTGGAGTTCTCCCCGGTGAACGAGAGGGTCGTTTCCCTGCGCCTTCGGGTCGGGGATAGGGCTCTCACCGTTGTCTCGGCTTATGGGCCGAACAGCGGTGCAGAGTACCCGGCCTTCTTGGAGTCCCTGGGAGGGGTACTGGAGAGTGCTCCAACCGGGGACTCCGTCGTTCTCCTGGGGGACTTCAACGCCCACGTGGGCGATGACAGTGTTACCTGGAGGGGTGTGATTGGGAGGAACGGCCTCCCCGATCTGAACCCGAGTGGTGTTTTGTTACTGGACTTCTGTGCTAGTCACAGTTTGTCCATAACTAACACCATGTTCAAGCATAAGGGTGTCCATATGTGCACGTGGCACCAGGACACCCTAGGCCGGAGATCAATGATCGACTTTGTGGTCGTGTCATCTGACCTCCGGCCGTATGTCTTGGACACTCGGGTGAAGAGAGGGGCTGAGCTGTCAACTGATCACCACCTGGTGGTGAGTTGGATCCGCTGGCGGGGGAGGAAGCTGGACAGACCTGGCAGGCCCAAACGTATCGTGAGGGTCTGCTGGGAACGTTTGGCAGAACCCTCTGCCAGGGAGATCTTTAACTCCCACCTCCGGGAGAGCTTTGACCAGATCCCGAGGGAGGCTGGGGACATAGAGTCCGAATGGACCATGTTCTCCACCTCCATTGTTGACGCGGCTGTCCGGAGCTGTGGCCGTAAGGTCTCCGGTGCCTGTCGCGGCGGCAATCCCCGAACCCGGTGGTGGACCCCGGAAGTAAGGGTTGCCGTCAAGCTGAAGAAGGAGTCCTACCGGGCCTGGCTGGCCCGGGGGACTCCTGAGGCAGCTGACGGGTACCGGCAGGCCAAGCGTGCGGCAGCACGGGCAGTCTCGGAAGCAAAAACTCGGGTCTGGGAAGAGTTCGGGGAGGCCATGGAGAAGGACTACCGGTCGGCCTCGAAGAAATTCTGGCAAACCATCCGGCGCCTCAGGAGGGGGAAACAGTCCTCCACCAACACTGTTTACAGTGGAGGTGGGGAGCTGTTGACCTCGACTGGGGACATCGTCGGGCGGTGGAAGGAATACTTCGAGGATCTCCTCAATCCCACTGACACGCCTTCCATTGAGGAAGCAGAGGCTGGGGACTCAGAGGTTGACCCATCCATCACCCAAGCCGAAGTCACTGAGGTAGTCCGTAAGCTCCTCAGTGGCAAAGCACCGGGGGTGGATGAGATCCGCCCTGAGTACCTCAAGTCTCTGGATGTTGTGGGGCTGTCTTGGCTGACACGTCTCTACAGCATCGCGTGGCAGTCGGGGACAGTGCCTCTGGACTGGCAGACCGGGGTGGTGGTCCCCCTATTTAAAAAGGGGGACCGGAGGGTGTGCTCCAACTATCGGGGGATCACACTCCTCAGCCTCCCCGGGAAAGTCTATTCCAGGGTACTGGAGAGGAGAATTCGGCCGATAGTCGAACCTCGGATCCAGGAGGAACAATGCGGTTTTCGTCCTGGCCGTGGAACACTGGACCAGCTCTATACCCTCCGCAGGGTGCTCGAGGGTTCATGGGAGTTTGCCCAACCAGTCCACATGTGTTTTGTGGACTTGGAGAAGGCATTCGACCGTGTCCCTCGTGGCATACTGTGGGGGGTGCTCCGGGAGTACGGGGTCGGGGGCCCTCTGTTAAGGGCCGTGCGGTCCCTGTACTGCCGGAGCAGGAGCCTGGTTCGCATTGCCGGCAGTAAGTCAGACCTGTTCCCAGTGCATGTTGGACTCCGGCAGGGCTGCCCTTTGTCACCGGTTCTGTTCATTACTTTTATGGACAGAATTTCTAGGCGCAGCCACGGGCCGGAGGGGATCTGGTTCGGGAGCCAATGGATCTCGTCTCTGCTTTTCGCGGATGACGTGGTCTTGTTGGCTCCTTCGAGCCGGGACCTCCAGCATGCCCTGGGGCGGTTTGCAGCCGAGTGTGAAGCGGCTGGGATGAGAATCAGCACCTCCAAATCCGAGGCCATGGTTCTCGACCGGAAAAAGGTGGCCTGCTCCCTCCAGGTGGGAGGAGAGTTCCTGCCTCAAGTGGAGGAGTTTAAGTATCTTGGGGTCTTGTTCACGAGTGAGGGAAGGACGGAGCGTGAGATTGACAGACGGATCGGTGCAGCGGCCGCAGTAATGCGGTCTTTGTATCGGTCTGTCGTGGTGAAGAGAGAGCTGAGCCGAAAGGCGAAGCTCTCGATTTACCAGTCAATCTACGTTCCGACCCTCACCTATGGCCATGAACTCTGGGTCATGACCGAAAGAATAAGATCCCGGATACAAGCGGCCGAAATGAGTTTCCTCCGCAGGGTGGCAGGGCGCTCCCTTAGAGATAGGGTGAAGAGCTCTGTCACCCGGGAGGAGCTCAGAGTAGAGCCGCTGCTCCTCCACATCGAGAGGAGCCAGCTGAGGTGGCTCGGGCATCTGTTTCGGATGCCCCCGGGACGCCTCCCTCGGGAGGTGTTCCTGGCATGTCCCTCCGGGAGGAGACCCCGAGGAAGACCCAGGACACGCTGGTGTGACTATGTCACTCAGCTGGCCTGGGAACGCCTTGGGGTCCTCCCGGAAGAGCTGGAGGCAGTATCCGGGGAGAGGGAAGTCTGGGTGTCCCTGCTCAGGCAGCTGCCCCCGCGACCCGGCCCCGGATAAGCGGAAGAAAATGGATGGATGGATGGATGGATGACTGAAGTGATGGACACAATGTTTGAAGGCAAACAAAAAGAGGAAATATTCAACTATGTATTCTAATTTATGTTAAAATGGGAATTACATTTTATTTTAGTTTGTATTTTGTGGTTTAGAATGAAAAGGACATTTTGTTTTGAATATTACAGTATTATTGCATGTGGCCTGACCGACCTCAATACATGGACCTTTGAGTCATTGAAAAAAATCTTTGTGGCCCTTTAAGATTTGTATTTGAGTACCCCTGGACTAGAGCATATGAAATATCATTTGTATATAACAGATAAAGGAGAGACCCAAGGCAACTGCCTTGAGGCACGCCACACTGTATATTCAGAGGCAAAGAATATGATCCATTTATATAAACAGATTGTGTTCTTTCAGATAAATAAGCATGAATCCAGTCAAGCGCGGTTTGTTGGAACCCATAATGAAGGAGTTTTTTCCATTATATACTATGATCTACCAAATCAAATGCTGCACTAAAATCCAAAAATAGTACACCAACATATTTTCCCAAATCAATTTGTTCTAGCCATTGATCTGTCATCTCAATGAGAGCAGTCGCAGTCGAATGCTCCTTACGATATGCATGTTGATTAGCAGAGAGTAAATCATTAGTTTTCATATCTGACCAAATCTGAGCACTGATTATGCTTTCCAGAATTTTACTCAGTGCAGGTAAAAGACTAATGGGCCGACTGTTCTCAGGTGAGACAGGTTCTTTACTTTTCTTTGGAATTGGAAATAGCTTAGCATTCTTCCATACTCTAGGGAAGTGACCAGTGTCGATTGACCAATTAAACAAATACCTCAAGGGGGCAGCAATCTGCGGTGCAGCATAACTCAATAACCTGTTGTCGATTAAATCATAGCCTGCAGCTTTCTCATCAGGAAGTGACTCCAGCAATTTCATAACCTCCTCAGTTGTTGAAAAGAAAAAAGAGCCCATTTTACTTAGTATGATGTTGTTGCCAATCAGATCATTCAGAGTATCTTTAGAACTGGAAAAATCTGTCATCTTTGTCTATTGATTTTGTTTTCAAAATAAGCAGCATGATGATTGACAACATCAACAGGCTTTGTGATCACTTTTCCATTCTCAACAAATGATGGATACTGTGCAACATTTGTTCCCAACAATCCTCTAACTGTATTCCATGTTTTTTTTGTCATTCCTACACTCTGTGAATGCTTTTCTGTAAAAAGAGGCCTTTTTACTGCGATTTAATTTCAGTGTGTAGTTGCGTAATTTTCTATAGATCCGTTGGTCAGATTCTAGATTTGATTTTAAAAATGTAGCTTTTGCCTCATTTCTCATTTCAAAAACGTTGTTAAGTTCATCATCTATCCATGGAGCAGAACAAGCTTTAACAGTCTGTTTCCTAATTGGAGCATGCTGATTAATCACTTCAGTTAAGAGTTCAGTAAAACATTCAGAGGCATAATCTAAATTTTCCTCTAAAAATATTAATTCCCAGGGACATGCAGCCAAATCCCTCTTAAATTCCTCACAATTAAATCTTTTAAAACTCCTCTTTACTACTATTCTAGGTGGTCTCTTTGGAATCTTAGATATTCTGGTTATGGATACAATATTGTGGTCAGACCAACCAACAGGAAACACACACGCACTTGAACACTGTTTCGGTACATTGGTAAAAATCAGATCAATGCATGTCTCAGTATGTATGCCATTCCTTATAGAAAATCTTGTTGGATTCCTAACCATCTGCTTCATATTACACCCCTCTGTAAATTTCAATAATTTAGTTTTATTGCTATTCTTGTTATCACACCAATTTATATTCAGATCACCCATAAAAAACACTTCCTTATTATCATTAGTTGCATTATCTAGACTAGAACACAAGTCATCTAAATAGTTCACATTTGAGCAAGGGGGTCGATATGCACATCCAATTATTAGAGGTTTTTGATAAGGTAGATGTATCTGTACCCATACAGCCTCCAGATGATTCATTGTTAGATCGTCTCTCTTTTTAAAGGGCAGATGATTTTGAATATATATTGCCACACCTCCCCCATTTCGATTCCTATCCTTTCCTATAAAATTATACCCATCCACATGAACTTGACCTTCAGTGATAGAACTATCTAGATGTGACTCAGTGATGGCTAGAACATGAATATCATTGATTTTCAGCATGTTACAGATCTCATTCATTTTATTTGGTAAACTACAAAAATGTATGTGTGCAATATGTAATCCCTTCTTAGGTAATTTTAAATTCACAGAACCAATTTGAATCATCGAATTTGCCATAGTTTAACGACCTGCATCAGATATCCATCAAGCTCAGAATAACCAGTGAGTTGTTTTGGGGTGACGATACAGTTGGTTATTTATGTACAATTTGTCTGTCACTAAAGTGACGTGATCATTTCAAAGTCTGTGTTCTTTCATTATGGGATAGAGTACCTTCCTCCTGTTGATGATTTCATGTGGAAATCAGTCATTTACTCCAAACTTTGTGCCCTTAAGTTGTTTTCCTCGGCTTTTCACAAGTTCCTTATGTTTAAAATGTTCAAAATTGGCAACAATGGCTATTGGTCTGTCTTTCAACACTTTACCCATTCTGTGGACTCGGGAGAAAGTGACATCTTTTACCACATCACTCGGCAGTTTCGGCTGTTCAGTCATGAATGCCCGTTTTACAATCAACACTGTCCTCCTCTGGAATTCCTGAGAAAACCAAGTTGTTCCTCATAGAGTGACACTGTTGATCAAGCAGGGTTTCTGACAGGTGCTTGTTCTCTTTCTCAAGCACATTCACCCTGCTCTCCATATCCTGCACAGATTTCTTTAGGTTCCTGTTGTCACTCAGCAGTTCATCAATTTGCCACTGACTGTATTCAAGGCTAGCTTTGAGCTGATTCAAGTCTTTCATCATAACCTCCAACACATTCAGTTTAGCAAGTCTATCATTAATTGACTTCAGGAGGCCGATCTCAACCTCCATGACCCCATCAGCTTCATCGTCATCACTTACTTCCTCAGAGCATGATCTTTTACGCCCTGTTCTTTTAGGAGTTGATTTGGTGGCATCAGCTGCATCAGCTTGCCACTTTTCCTTAGCCTTATTCTTCTTCCCTCCAATAGGATTACTTGGTAAGCTTGCTTGTGGAGTTTCCATCCAGCAAGTTGATATCTTTCTGCAATAAATTGCTCAAGGGATTCTATTGTTTCTGTTGAATCCAGCTTGTCACAGCAAGGAGTATTCACAGGTCCTTGTTCAGGATTAGGCCTGACTAGGCCTCACCACACCCCATTAGCCCAGGCTTCATGCAATCGATCAAAAATCTCCAAGTGCAAAACTCATCCACAACAGTGTACTGTGTATTTAAGCTGTGTGTTGTGTATTTATACTGTCTACTGTGTATTTATACCATGTGCTGTGTATTTGTACTTGTCAGGACAGGACAAAATGAGGACTCAGATGCAGACACAGAACGGTTAATACAGGCTTTTATTCTGAAATTCTTCGTATCTACCTCCTATAGAGTGATAACCGAACAGACTATAAACACTGAACTCGTCTGCTCAGACGAGAAACGAACAACAAGAACAAACACGGCACAAGGCACAAAAACAATAAACAGAAAATCGCTCCCATGGGAGGAAAAACAAAAGACAATATCTACACTGATCTGAATAAAACGAATAATCAAAAGAAAATCCCTCACAAAGAGGAAAAAGCAGCTATAAACAGAAACTACGCTACACTAAGACAAATCAGCTACTACAAATCAAAAACGCTCCCGAAGGAGGAAAAACAAAAGCACTATGAAATTAAACTAGCTTCTCAAATGAACAAGCTGACCAAAAAACTTTTACAAATCAAAATCACTCTTCTTCAGAGGAATACAAAGTAAACAGAAATTCAAGCGTAGCAATACTTAACAAGGACTGTGGCAAGGCTGTGATTCAGGGCTGGAGGTACACGACAAGACGAAATACTCGCTGCTGGACCAACGAGTCTGGTGACTGGACCAACGAACCACGGGCACCAGCTTCCTGGAGGGGACCTTGAGGTGCAGGTCCTTGGCGGATAGCCACACCCTTTGGCCCGGCTGGTAGGCAGGAGCAGGCCGTCTCTTGCGGTCAGCTGCTTTCTTGACGTGATCCCCCTGTCAAATCAGTACCTGTCGGGTGGTTGCTCAGATGCGGCGGCATGGGCCATGGCATGGGCTGAGGGGACCGACACTTCCAGCTCGTTTTCTGGGAAGAGTGGGTGCTGATAGCCTAATGCACATTTGAAAGGTGAAAAACCAGTGGCAGATGTGGGTAACGAATTGTGTGCATACTCTACCCAGACCAAGTGTTTACTCCATGTGGAAGGGTTGTGTGAGACCACGCACCGGAGGTCGGTTTCCAGCTGTTAATTGAGGCGTTCAGTCTGGCCGTTGATGTAGTGTGTAAAATCTGAGCTGCAATATCATCACCCTATTTAGAAGTGCTCAGCTGTTTTATGTAAGAGCCAGAAAGTACCTAGGAGACCTGCAAAACACTGGAGAAGGAATCCCCAAGAAGGCCATTAGAGTCACAATTGCTGTATATGAAAATTATAAATGCTATGTATGAAATAAACAAAAGATGACTATTGCCACGTCACACCCAAGGCCCAGAGGAGGGAGGGGGCTGAGAGCGGGGTGTCTGGCTATATTTTTAAGGCCTTATTTGGAAGGAATTACACAGGTATAATCTAAAAATAGAAGTTAATTGAGGATAAGGGTATTGATCAGGCCTAAAGGAAGAAGGATCCAGGGGCGTGGAAACCCCCAGATCAGAATAGTATATAAGTTGGAGAATCAGAGAGAGTTCAGATCATCCCGGGAGAGCTCACTGCATGTATCCTGCTGTGTGAAATAAATATCTTTGCCCTGAAGACCAGCTGTTTCATCCTTGATTTAGGACTCCATCTGTGAGTGTTCTATAGTTGATAAGTCAGATAATTGTAAGTTTTAAACAAGTAGTGTGACCTACATTTTGGCGAGCTCCAGCCAGGAGGCGTGGCCAGGCAGAGCCTGCGGCGGACGGACTGGGCAGGAGGGGACGGTGGAGCTCAGGGGCCCTCAAAACCACCATTAAGGTGAGTCAAAAGTTACACCAATATATATGAGTGATGCTGTCCACTCCTTCCCAGCCCATAAGTCTCAGGTATTGTTTTAAAGGCCCTCCAAAAGAACCTAGAACCATTTGAATGCTACTAATAACCTGCTTTAAGGAAATATGAAAAGGCATGCAGCAGTGGCTGTCAGATCAAATTGATGATGATGCTGTACATAATAATTGTGTATGAATAAGCAATATATTGAAATGTGTAACTGAAGCAAAGCAAAATTATGTGCACTTATGGAGTAATGAGTTTGTTATGTGCTACATCACCTACAAAAATGAAATAATGTTGATCAAGTAATATTCGTGTGTAACTTAATCCTAATCATTTTCTCTTTTTCCCATATTGTAAAAAGGCACATGTATGATAAAATAATGGATAGATTTGAGAGATTAATCCTCAATATACTAATTTGTGTGTGGATAGGAATGGTTTTGAGTATGGCAGGTGGAATGATATGGATTGTTGTAAAATACAATGAGGAAAGAGGCTTAACACAAAATGACTCATGGTGCAATGAGACACAATGACAGAGAAAGCTGAAGAAAAGGACAGACCAATGCAGGAGGCATTTGTGTAGTGCTAGAATAAATAAGAGTGTAAAGAAGGAAATAAAGGTCGCTGATATTGATTAGAAATTGGCTGAAGGTTGTGGGGAGCTTAAAGCCAACATTGTTGCATGAATTATTGTCTATCACATTGTAACTAAGAAAGTGGAGTAGATCATTGTATAGTGGTACTGAAATAATTGTAATTGTGTAAAACGTTGTTGTTAGTAATTAAAACGAGTATATTGTTGTTTAAAGAAGAGCTCAAAGAGTGACCCGTGCCCAGCAAGGGGGGTCAAGGAGCACTGGAAGTCAAGTATAATCACTGCGTTGAGTGATTTAGACAAAAGAGAATCCAGTGTGGCTGGAAAGCCAGGTCGCCTACCCGTGTCTGGGGCGATCTCTCAGTGAAATAGAGGATCCTGGAACAGTGCCTAAGTTAGAGGCAGTTGCCAACTTTGTGAAAAGCAGCTGCAGAAATAAGAAAATAAAAAGCCTTGTATAATACTTGTACATAAAGAGTGAGTGTGAAAAATATTGGAATAAGTGTGAAATAAGTTTGTAAATAGTAAAATAGTGAAAATATTCGTAATAAGATAGAAAGCAATAATAACAGATAGCTGAGTGGAAAATGTGTCTACTCATTTAAAGATACAGTAAGAGAAGTGTAAAGAAGTAGGGAAAGAAGAGAAGCCAGAGCAGAGCAGGCTGACGGTAGAATAAACAACATGACACATACATATGGACTAAAATAGTCCAAGCCTGCTGTAGCCAGCCAAAGGCCTGAGCAGAGACAGACTGAGAGTAAAACTATGGGGAAAGCCCAGAGCAAAAGTTCAACTGGACTAACATCAGCTGAGCTGATAATATTAAAACATCCAACCCAGAGACACAGAATCCAGACGTGCATGAAGTCGTGGCATAAGTCAACCTCTGGAGGAACCAGATGGCCTCTCACAGGAACATTTAACCCAAACTACTGTGATTGAGTGGAAGCAGAATTGCGAAGGAAAGACTTAAAAAATGATAAAAGGCACCAGAAAAGAAGGATGAGCCACACTGAACAAAGAGAAGTGTTACAGTATTTTAGAATGGAGGGAGCACAGAGACAGATGGCAGTACAGCAGAGAGAGGAGCAAAATGAGACCAAGCCTACTGCCCCACCCTTAGATGAGTTATCACCACCTCCACCATATAAGTTACTCGAGAGGGGAAGCCAGTTCCCATTGAGAGAAATAGATGGAACAATAACAGGGACTCTTGAAGTAGCACTGAAAGAAAAGGACAAACCACAGTATAGGAGATCACAAGCCCCAGTACCGAGACATAGAGCGAAATACAGACAGAGGGATAGGGAGCAGATAGCCTCAGAAGATGAAAAGCCCCCTGCTTACCAAAGAAAAGTGCATAGCTTGAGTAGTCGCTCAGAAAGTGATTTAAATTGCACACCAGAGCCCGAGCCTATGACAGAGAGTTTGGATAGGGAGTTAGATGCAGACAGTGAAAGATCAGTGTCTTCTGATATAGAGCAGGAAGCAGAAGTGTGTGGACCATGAGCAAAGGACAGGGTGAGACAACACAAACGTCCTGAAGCAGCACGCCACTCAACACCAAATGACCAAATGGGGAAGAAGATACGGGAGGAATTCTCATGACTGTTGGAAGAGCATGAAGAAGAGGAACGACGGAGACAGCGGCGGCTGAGTGAACGATGCGTGCAAACCCGGCGGAACAGCCTGGGCAAGCATACACATTATTATCATAACTATCGTTCCCCAACTCAGGAACAAGTGGACCAGTGGAAAAAGGAGTACGAAGAAAGGGAGTGCCAGGGGCCACGAGAAAGGATGATGAGCCCGGGAAAGCCGAGGAAGAACGATGGAGCCCACAGAGCGAGACACAACATGGCAAAGGTATGAGAAGCCACACCTCGAGTGTGGCTGACCCCGAAGAGTCAAGTAGAACCAACCCTGAAGAACTAATAGAAGGACTACGTGACTTTATGAAAGACCTAGATAAAACACTAAAAGAACTGAAGGAAGACATAGACCGAGGGCGCAAAGATGTGGAAGACGAAATTAGGAACCTACAGATGAGAGAAAAGCAGTTACAAGAAGAGAGATAAAGAGAAGAGGAGCAAAAAGGAAAAAAGCTGTCAGAGTAGCAGTCAAAGGCAAGGTACAGACCAGCCCTGTAAGGATCTGCGGTCCCGAAAGTTTGTGGTAGCCAGAGGTTACCCAAGCTCATCAGAAGGAGAGGAAGCAGAGGAAGAGGAAGAGGAGGAGATAGAGGAAGAAGTGGAGGAAGAGTCTATACGACACCTGGGGTACACTGATGGTGCCAGAGGTGAGGAAGCTGCTGGACGAAGAGGAATAATGGCACCACTCATGGCCAAAGGCAATGCAGGTGAGAAGTATGTGCCATGGACTTTTATGGTCTTGACGGGACTGATAAACCGTATGCCTGCACTAACAGAGGGAGCTGACAAGTGGATCAGACCCGGATACAATCAACGACAACAACAAAACAACGGACAGAACCAACAAGGTTACCAGAGACAAGACATCCAGTGTTGGGGATGTGGACAAGCTGGACACCTGCAGAGAAATTGCCCATCCAACCCATGGATGGGACCTGCAGCACTAGCACAATAGGGATGCCCAGAGAAACCTGAAGGGGAAGTAATTGCACCTGCTCTAACCACACAGCCCCAAAAGGAACCCACTATAGAGGTAACCATTCAAGACCGCCAACACCATTTTATGGTGGACACTGGCGCCACACACTCCTGTATTGGAAAAGAAGGAGCCAGACTTGCCCTTTCATCAGCTAAAATTCGGACTGTTGGTTTCTCGGGAAGAACTCAAGTAATACCAGTTACAGAACCTGTCCCCATGCAAATTGCTGGAAAAACAGTATATGCCCCACTCCTCTATGCAGTTGACACACCCATCAACCTACTAGGAAGAGACATTTTGTGTGCATTACAGGCCAGAATAATGTGCACGCCAGATGGACTGCATTTCGACCTTCCAGAAGAAAACCTGCAGATGCTGATGGCACCTGTGATGGAGCACCAAATGCTGACCAAAGAAGCACATGTATACTGGCTAAAGATCACATCACTAACATCATTCTTACACCATGAATGGGAAGCTAGGAAGCTGTTTATTACTCACTTCTATGAAACAGCTAAGGAACCCACTCTTCCATTGCATTGTACCACGATGTATGATGCTGAAGGTGACCAAGAAGACTATGATGCCTGTTGGAATGAACTAATCCACCATACTCTAACAGCCATACAGTACCAAGACATTATAATGGGACCACAAGGAGTAGCAGCAGCAGTGAAACTCACAGGAGATGTACAGGAATGATTCCAAGACCCTAAATCATCACCACATGTTACTTTGTTAGTGACAGAAGGATATCAGTCACATGAAATAGGACCAATGGTAAAGGAAGCACAGCAAGTTAAAGAAAGGATCCCCATAGACAGCCAGTATGTCCATGCGTCTCCAGACAAAAAGTTCCTCAGAATCTCATATGCACAAGCTGATGAAGTGATAGCTGAAAAAGTACTACTGCCAATGGAAATAGAGACTCAAATGATGATGGAGAAGAGCCATGAGGACCTGTTATCACAAGTTCCACCACAACTCTGGTCCACACATAAAACAGATGTAGGTTTAGTAAAGTCAGCAACCCCACAGCGTTTCCAGGTAAAAGCAGATGTGCAACTGCCCTACCAGAGACAGTATCCTTTAAAGAAAGAAGCACTTGAGGGAATAAAACCAACTATTGAAGGACTAGAAGAGGCAGGAGTGTTAATAAAAACTAAGAGCCCATGCAATACACCTATTTTTCCCATAAGGAAACTAAATTCTAACAACTACAGGTTGGTACATGATCTTAGGGCCATAAATGCCATAGTAACAGAAGAAACACCAGTTGTACCAGATCCACATACGCTACTGTCTAACATTCCTCCAGAAACAAAATGGTATACAGTAATAGATCTATGTTCTGCATTTTTCAGTGTGCCTGTTCATCCTGACTCTCAATATCTATTTGCTTTCACCTATCAGGGCCAGCAGTACACCTACAGTCGGTTGCCCCAACTTTTTGTGCACTCACCATCCATTTTTTTAACAAAGTTCTGGCAGAGGACCTGTAACACTTGGATGTGCAGTCCACCACCCTGATGTATGTTGACGACATCCTTATATGCTCAGAAAGTAAAGAACAGTGTGAAAAAGACTCCATTACAGTCTTAAAAACACTAGTAGCGGGTGGACATAAGGTCAGTAAAGACAAGTTGCAGTTCTGCCAGCAAACAGTTGAATACCTAGGCCGACAACTGAGTGGGAATAAAAGGCAAATTGCACCCTCTCAAGTTGAGGCAGTGACTAAGGCCCCTAAACCGCAAACGGTGGGCCAAATGTTGTCCTTCTTGGGCATGGCAGGCTACAGCAGACCATCGATATGTGATTATGCGATAAAGACAGCTCCGTTGAGAGCTTTAATACGTGTGGCAGGACCGACTCAGAGATCTGCCCGATTGAAGTGGACAGAGGAGGCTGACAAAGCCTTTTTCCTCCTCAAAACAGACATGCAGACTGCACCTGCTCTGGCTACCCTAGATTACAGCAACATTTTCCATCTATATGTAACTGAAAAACAGGGTTATGCATGTGCAGTACTAATGCAGGATTCCCCTACAGGTAAACAACCTTTGGCATATGTAGGAGACACTACTTTGATAAAAAGGGATAATTAATTACTGGTAATTAATTATACTTTAGACGGGGCACCACCTCCAATGGTTCTATGTGGGACTAGCTCGGAGGGAACTAGTCAGAATATTAACTGTCCAAGTTTGGCTTGAACACAAAAGATCAGTCTCGAATGGATCTGTTGAATTTCAATTTGCTCCTATTCTGAAGTCATGAATTCTTTCCACAACACCTTCGATTTCCCACTTCAAATTAAAAGAGCACAGACAACGACATACGGTTATATATGTTTATTTACTAAATAAATGCAGAATAAAGGATGTGGAATAATGATTCAAATATGTGACAACATTAACAGAAATTGTGAAATAAAATGAGGACAAGATGAATTCTAAACGATGGTGGGTTTTAGTGTAAGTAACCGATAATTTACCACTACGAATTAATGTTTATTCTATTGAGCCGATATGGCGAGGGCTTTGAATTTGTGAGATATAGATATATATATATTCGAAGCTTCCACAAACACCAACTCTGATCTCATTCGAGTGTGACTCTTGTCGTGTGAAATGTTTAGCCTACTTTGATTGAAGAAGAGCGGGATCCCGGACTCCGGACTGCCTGGAGCAGCTTCGTCTATGTGCAGGGAGGTGGCGGCGGTTTGAGAGCCGCCGTAGAGCGATGCCGTCTCGGTTCACCTGAGGACAGCTCCTGGCCCAACAGTGTTCTTGCTTGAGTGCGCTGGAGGCGGCCGGGAACAATCGTATGCTATTTCTTCTCTACGCTGTGGATTTCTTCATGGCTTCTTGAGCAGTTAACTGCACCGACTTTATAATAATCACGAGTTCTGGTCAGAGTCTCTTTCTTGGGCTGATTATTGCGGAGCTCCGAACATAAATCGATTAGGTCTCTTGTATAAAAATAACGGGGAAAGAAATGCTGGCCTGGCGAGTCCGTCTTAGTTACTTAATACAACAAAAATAGCTTCTTCTGGCTTACTGAGTTGCAATACTTGGCGATATAAAGGAGTACAAAAAGAATTAATCTGGTTCTTGCTTCGGTTTCGAAATGAAGTTATTTTCAAAATAACGGCGTGTTGCTTAATAGGAGTTCTGGAAGCAATTCAAATCCGGAGAAAAAGTCCGGAGCCACAAAAAAAGCAAAGTATGGAGATTAAGTTTTGAAAAATATAAGTTTAAATGCGTTATAGAAAAGATTAAACAGGTAGGGGTTATGAAAAAGAGGAGAAGAGAGCAAGCAACGTGAAGTCTGCTCTTTTAACACTTACGCTGAAGGCAGAATTGAGGGCGGACTGGCACGTCACTTCCTCCGGTGACGTCACAGCTCATATTACAGCTCATATTGCGAACTTATTACTTAATGAAATATAATAACGGTTTAACGTTTTAAGATCACGATCGACTTAATCACCTAAATCCACCATGGTCTTTACATCAACCTTTGTTACATAAACATGAAAAGGACATGATAGGAATTGCCTAATAAAGTAAAAGGGAAGTCATTGGTTATTACAAGACACACATACACAATTGCATACGATTTTAGCAGCACTGATGGCTTAAAAACATTTCAAAAAAGGTTAGCTTAATTTTTGGTACAAGAATATACATTGGAGGTAGTTGATCATATTTATGAGTACGAATATAAAGTCCGTCCGTTTCCGAAATTCTCCTCCCAACTATACCCGGACTTACCACTAGGTGGAGCTGTGGCTCCATCACACTTTCAGAGATTAAATCTGAAATCACTAACTGTAGTTTCCTTGAGCCAAGAAAACAGGGGGAAAAAGTATGTTTGGGTTCTCATCCAGCTGATTAAGAATAATTTGTCCTGCAAAAGATGAGATTACATTTAAGTACCCTTTTAGCATTAAGACACAAATTAAGTTCTTCCTTTCTCCTGCTGGGAATGTAGAGACACTCTGGCTGGGTTGGGTGTCGTAACTCACATGTTGTGGCACTTTGATGGCTCATGCCAGATGTGGAGGATATCTGTTGATAACAAGCCTGGTATAACAGATTGGGACCTTGTTTTTCCCAGTGACCACTGAGCACTGAATTATAAACAGTCCGTCAAAGTGAACAATATCCAGATGTTAAAGGAGACCTTTCTTCAGTGTCTTGTTAACATAGACCCTATATAAGTCAGGTAAGAGGGAACTTAAGGTGACAAATGGTCGTCTTCCCACTTTCAGCGATAATCCTTTGGGGTCTGGCAACCCCCCTTTGTGAACTCAGCCGGCAGTCCCTTCTCGCAAAGAAATGTTTATTGCCCGGCACATGTCTCTTCAATATCAGAGTGTGAATGGAGAGAGGAGGAGGGAGAGAGTCAGGCCATTAGGGTGTCAGAGAAAGTGGGTCAGAGGGAAATCTGTGTGGACCTGAAGATCACATCTCCTGTGATATAAAGCTGTTGTTTAAAAAGGACATGTTCCTACACATATTATAGTGCTAGACTTGACAACATAGAAGAGGGCTTGCCTCCCTGTTATCAGGGATTGGCCGCTGCAGCCTTTGCCTATAAAAAGGCATCTGTTTTAACAATGGGGCATCCTGTTACATTGTATACATCACACCAATTACATGCCATGCTAACCAGTCCATGTTTTGTGCTGACACAAGCCAGAAGAACTGGCAATGAATTGTTGTTGTCAGGGACAGAGCTTACAATACAGAGATTCACCACTATTAATCCAGCCACAAGAATGGTGCTACCTACAGATGGCACTCTTCATGACTGCCTCGCAGAAACTGACAAGTTCATGAAAGTGCGTGATAATTTGTACAATCAACCTATCCCTTCAGATATTACGCTGTTCGTAGATGTGTCATGTGTCCGAGGAGACATTGGCAATTGTGCAGGCTATGGAGTTGTGCAATTTAATCCTGACCACTCCTTTACTAAACTCCAGTCAGTACAAGTAGATCAACCATGCTCAGCACAGTTGGCAGAGATAAAAGCTATTACTGCAGCTTGTAAGTTAGCAGCAGGCAAAAGAGCAACTATTTATATTGACAGTGCATATGGCTATAGTGTTTGCCACATTAATGCTAGCATCTGGAAACAGCGTGGGTTTATCCGAACAGATGGCACCCCAATAATGCATGGACATGCAATAGCAGAACTGATCCAAGCAATACAGTTACCCACAGAGCTGGCCATAGTTACGTGCCCTGCTCACCAGACTAATAACACCCTGGTGGCAAAAGGAAAAAACTTGGCTGATGAGGCAGCTAAAGGAGCTACAGGACAAATTGAAGTTGTGCAACAGGCTACTGGACTAACCATCCAAGCCACTGTCTTAACTGAGCGTGATTGTGCACCTATAACTAACATTGCCTCTCTTATTGAAGCACAGAACCAAGTCTCAGAGGCTGAGAAACGCTTGTGGCTCCAGAGGGGAGCCATTAGAACTGCAGCCACAGCTCCCCATGAAGGACTGTGGAGAAGTCCCCAGGGACACTTCGTTTTGCCACTATCACTGTTGAAAGTTGCCATTCGGTTGATGCATGGGCCTGATCACTGTTCACATATCCAAGTGATAAGAAAGTTGCAGGCAGTATGGTGGTCTCCCTACATGACTGCCACGATAGACAGGGAACTGGCTTTGTGCCCACAATGTTATGTTAAGTATAACGTGTTAATGTTTACCCACCCATTGGCACACATCCCAGTCCCGCTGGGTTAGGCATCAAATTAGGCATTTGATGATGGACTATGTTGACATGATAGACAGAGTTCATTGTACAAGGTACATGATAGTTGTCATCTGCAGATTTAGCAGATGGGTAGAGGCAGGTGCAACCACAAAGGAGGATCATCAGACAATGGGCTTATAGCTTTGATGTGCATGCGCTCACAGACTAATAGGCTAACCCATCTAACACCGCATGAAATGCTCACTGGAAGACCAATGCCCCAACCAAGGGCACCCATTGCAGGCTCATCGCTTCCACAGTTGGAACAAGAAATGGGAGACTATTTAGCCAGTTTAAACCGAATCCACAGACTTATCTTCCTATAGGTACAAGGGGCCCACAAGAAGGACGACTCGGGCATTCCCCTGGACAATCGTTCCATTGAAGTAGGAGACCAGGTCTTCATCCGAGTTTTTAGGCGTCAGTGGAACAAGCCCCGTAGAGAACGGCCTTTCACTGTGGTACTTACCACACCCACTGCCTTGAAAGTACAAGGTAAGACCTTTTGGTACCACCGTAACCACTGCACCCGTCACCGACTGCCAGACCCGCCCGGGCACCTACCTGAGCATGCTGAAGGGGGATGCGGAAAGCAGCCCACACACTGTCACATCTGCTGATACTTCTGGTGAAGGTGGTACTACACACACCCCTTGTAGTGACACACCTCTTTCACACACTTCTCCCCAAGGTAGGAGACGGTCTGCTCGGCTGCAGGCCCAACGCCAAAGACATGCCTCATCGCCCGCATCCAGCCCACAGTCTGAGGAAGGAGACTATGCTATGGATGACTCAGACATGGCCATCGTACCTGTCGGACCGTACAGCCCGCCACAATTGCCCAGCTCCCCAGACGCAGATGATGGGCAGTCGGCGGGACCTTCCGGGACGCAACACACACACACACCTCAACACACTCCACCATACTTGCCTATATCCCAAACACACCCTTATACACCAGGGCACAACTTCTCTGACTCTGATTAATCTCTTTCTCTTAGTTTGGTTGTTGCTAACCCTTCCAGGTTTTGCAAGGGGGGAGGAAGGTAAAGACCAAATAGCTGACAACTACACACAAACAGATAGCTCCGAACGCATGTTATTCAGAAGATCAAAACGCGCCGAATCTGAAAAACAGATAGTGACACTTAAGTTTGTTGAAGGCGTAGACAAAACTGCCAAATTTAACCTATGTGCCGTGATAACGTGCGTAGGCTGACAGGTGGAATACCAGTGGTTAGAAAGATACATATGCCTTACGGTCAAGAATCCCATAGCAGCATCAGCACGTGGCTATACCTATTCACTATATCCGGCAGGAAACAGTCTTGCCTACTCACTCCAAAATGACCAATGGTGTAAAAGTTGGGATAAAGTAATTGCCAACACAGGCTTTCATGATTGGGGATATAACCTAAAACATAGTCTTAAAGGACAACTAAGGATAATTAAAGGCAGCGTCGCAGCAGGGTGTGGAGATAAAGAATGTAACCCATTGTACTTTACACTGTCAAATCCGAGTGTAAATAGATAGATAGAATTACTTTAATGATCCCAGACTGGGAAATTATTTTGTTACAGCAGTAGTGGGTCCCCAAATAAAACACTTTGTACATAACATAAATAGAAGCCAATATATACATAGTGTATATATACAGTGCACAGTGTGCTATAAACAATAAACAATAATAATATATACAACAAAACAAAATATGCAAAATATACTATAACAATAATAATATATACAACAAAACAATAGAGAGACCAGAGTTCTCTCTCAGGCAGAGGTGAGAGAGTTATTGTATAAAGTGATGGCTTGTGGCAGGAAAGATTTCCTGTATCTATTGCTACGACAGCGAAGCTAAAGCAGCCTTCCGGAGAAGGTGCTCCGCTGTCTGACCAGTGTGAGTTGGAGAGGGTGGAGAGGATTATCCAGGATGGATAACAGTTTTTTCAGTGTCCTCCTCTCCACCACAGCCTCCAGAGTGTCCTGTTTGCAGCCAATCACAGAGCCAGCCTTCCTGATCAGTTTGTTGAGTCTGTTGGTGTCGCTGGCTTCGATGCTGCTTCCCCAACAAACCACAGCAAAGAAAAGTACACTGGCCACCACAGACTGATAAAAGATCTCCAACATCTTGCTGCACACGTTGAAGGATCTCAGCTTCCTGACATTCAGGTAGGACCCAAGGTCACGTATCTGCACAATATCACTTATGAAAGCAAGTTAGCTCTAGAAACAGGTTATGATGACAAAAATCTGTGGCTAGAATGGATGCAATACAAACGGATAAGACCGACTGTGTAGCCTGCGCTAAGGCAAGACCTGTTTTAGGAACAGCGCCATTTAGATTAGACAACCAAAATGACCCGAATGGTCTCCGCTGTACTATCCAATTGTTTGGGACAAACGCTACAGACGCTGAATGTAAAACGCTGTCCCTATTGTACCCTCCTGTTGTATATCCCAATGCCCCTCCATCAGTTATAGTGTATGCAGGAAATTACACCTGTTTCTCTAAATCAGGACAAGGTATTAATGTAGGGCCGCTACCCAATGGTTATTGTACAGAAACTATTAACATCACTTCTGACACAGGTAATTACACTGCAGCTGCTTATGAGGATCACAATACCTCTAGAGCTGACCTCTGGTGGCTGTGTGGAGATACGAAGTTGCGACCCCATCTCCCTTCAAAGTGGGCAGGTGAGTGTGCTTTGGCAGAATTATTGATGCCTTTCCACATGATTCCTGTTGGGGCAGCTAGTCTCCATATGAGACTCCCACATTCCCCTTACTACCGCAGTAAAAGAGATGCCCCAGGGGGGTCCTTTGACCCCAAGGTGTATGTTGACGCCATAGGGGTTCCCAGAGGAGTCCCTAATGAATTCAAGGCCAGAAACCAAATTATAGCTGGGTTTGAATCGTTGTTCCATTGGGTGTCAATCAATAAAAATGTAGACTGGATCAGTTACATTTATTATAACCAGCAGCAATTCATAAACTATACCCGAAATGCTGTAAAGGGTATTGCCGAGCAGCTGGATCCAACCTGGCAAAATAGGATGGCTTTGGATATGTTATTGGCAGAGAAGGGAGGAGTATGTAAAATGTTTGGAGAATACTGTTGCACTTATATCCCCAATAATACAGCCCCAGATGGCAGCATCACAATAGCCCTAGCTGGGCTCACCTCTCTATCCCAGGAGCTGGCTGAGAACTCAGGAGTCAATCACCCTATCACCAGCTGGCTGGACAATCAATTTGGACGGTACAAGGCACCTATTGCATCTATGCTTATTTCTATTGGCTGTTTTTTTTAGCCATTATTGTATGCTGTGGCTGCTGTTGCATTCCCTGTCTCAGAACATTGGTTAATCATTTAATTACCACTGCCCTATCAAGGGAGAAAGAACCTTCCCCATATGCAATGCCTCTAATATATGACGAAGCCGGATCAGAGGACAGAGAGGGCGCAGAGGGGGAGAGCCAGAATGGTGCAACAGTTTCCTGGACTCATGACGAGGTGGTAAATGATCCCTTGGAGTGTGCCATCAAGGTAGATAAGTATGAAATGTGTTAGGCGACCAGACACCTTACCAGTACTATAATGGTACTACCGTTTAAAGGTCCCATATTAAACTGTTTTTCATCAATTTCACACAGCTGTCAGAGGTCCAACAACTCTGTATGCGATATGTATTGCCCCAAACACATCCCTGGTCCTGAACTCCAGCTGTCTAAAAGTCGCTCTGCTGAGCTCTGTTCACAGCAGTCTGTTTCTGTGCCTGCACCTTTAAATGCTAATGAGCTCTGTCTGTCAATGTCTACTTGGGGAGCCTTGCCCGCTACGTCACTCTCAGGGAGAGGAAGCCCCTTATGCTAACGGTAGCATGCGCTAATGTTTACGGTGGATGTAACACTATGGCTCGCGGAGATTTTTTCGTTCAACCGAACCAGTTTGACACAAAATCGGACCCAGAAGGAGAGGCTTCGGAAGAAGTACAGACTCTGCGGCTGCAGCAGGACGTTTCAGAATGGTTAGTGTGTCTTAATAATGTTAGTTTGTTTGTATGTGTTGTAACCGTTACTACCATGTAGCTAACGGCTAACAACTACCGAAAGCTGTGTTTGACTCCAAAACAGTCTCCAAACTCTTGGACATTGTTCGCATCGTCTCTGTCTCCAGTCTGCACATGTGTCCAGACTTTTTACTGTGACAACCAAGCTCCACCGTAATATTATTAACATTAAACTTGCTTTAAACGTCATTGCAAAGCGGACCGAAGTGGAGCTAACTAGTTAGCCAATTTCCAGCTGACTTCACCATACTCGTCGGCAACTGTACTATCAAACTGCTGCGACACTTATCGGTGGCTCAGGTGCAGTTGCTGGGTCTGGTATAGTTGGGACTGATCCTTTTACGAGGGTCAGTGTTGAGGCAAAGCCAGCTTTGTACTGACACTCGTTACTGAAGCAGTCCGATGTAAGTGGTTAGCACATACAAGCTAACACAAACCGCAGCCGACACCTTGTCCTTAAAAATGAAACACAACCACTGTCTCTTCTGTTGTTCTGTAGCTGGGACAGAATATAGGCACTTATGTTGATTATTACAACCAACAACTGAGCAATTGCGTGTCTAGCTCTGAGCGACAATGTTCCGAAACACTGCTGTCTCTCCGCTGGACACACCAAACTTCACCTCTCGGATATCTCCTATCACCCACTCAGAGGAGGTCGGCTTATGATAATGACGCCTTTCGTTACATAACGAAAGGAGCAAAATCTGAACAGCCTGTAAGAGGGCCGTGTTACCAGTGGGTGGGCTGCAGAGACCATGCAGGAATCACTTGTTTTCCTCATTCAGGGAGTTGGCAGGCTCAGGGAGGACCAGCTTATATATGTAGAAACCAGAGAAAACATGTTTTTTATGATATGAGACCTTTAAAGTAAGAGGGTTTTAAACTCCAGGTCACAAAGGAGGACCTGTACAGGGAGAAAGGAGGCACACAATAATGTACATAGCTGTAAATACAATAACCATCCTCCCCTTTTGAGGTGAGCGGCTTGCTCCCTGAAAGACTATAAGAATCAATAACTAGGAGATCGACTTGCTCCCTAAATCATATATGTATATTACTAATCAAGAAAATAACAGTTTACTGATCAAAACATACAGCCGCCTTGACGTCAATACTCCGCCTTGTGTTCATATAAGTGAACTAATTATATTGTCTCCATTATAGACTGGACAACATGGAGGAGACACACACACACAGGCAGACGCCACCATCCACAGAAATACACACGGGGCATGGCAACGAGGGCTATGGTCCACCACACCCGCTTCTAGTCACACCACATCCTGCCATGCAGCTAACAATGGCTCTGCCAGGTCCTTATGCTTTTAGGGACAACACCGGTGGCATGAGGAAGGACCCATTCCCGCCCTACCGCCACCAACTCCCGCAGATGGTACCAGAGATACCTCCACGCGTCTTCGCCCAGCCATGGAGAGCCACTGCAGAGCCACCGCCGCCCTACTACACCACACTCCACAACATTATCCTGACCGGACCAAAGCCAGCGCCAGTAGGCCCGAGCAGGAGTACGGACAACGAGTTGCCTGTTCCTCCACCACCAAAGCAGGGGACCAGCGCGACATGTTTCAGTGACAACGATGGAGAAGATAGCCACAACACAGTGCCAGCTGACATACGGCCACAAGAACCAGTTGACACATTGGTGGCTAGCTTGGGTGCCACCAATGTTGAGGCAGTAAATGCAGTCCTGCCAAAGGGACTAAGTACGTACCCAACCTTGACTAAGGCAGAGGACGCCATTGGAACTCTGCCCAAAAGACGATACAGACTTATGAACAGAAACTTGACGTGAGATGCTCAGAGACTAATAACTCATACCAGAAGAAAGTCTCTGGCTCGCCAGCGTGCCCATATTCTGAGTCGTCTACGCACTGACAACAGGAACCTTAGTGACACAGCGACCCATTTGGAAAGAAAGATTGCTGACCTGGAGGAGGAGAAAGCACATCTGCAGGGGATGGTGGAACACTTGCAGCATCAAAAAAGTGGTCTACTACGCCTTTGCGACAAAAAATTACATCAACAAAGAGCTGCCCTTAACATGCTTACCCCTGGAGTGGCCTAAGTGGGAGAGAGTCACTATGACAACCAGAGAAGCACCCGTGGAGGTGCCCAGTAAACATCACTCTCACCATGGCCCAAGCCCCTAACAACAACATGGAGTTTGAGTGGAAATGGCAGCAATGGGAGAACCTGCATGACCAGCATGTTCCTGCTGGAAAGACTGTAGGAGGATGGTCATATGGTGAATTTGTAGACCCATATGTTGAGTATATACATAAGGACTCAGACATTAGCCAATACAAGCCAGGCCCAAAAATAATAAAAACTCTGGTAGGCCTGACACCACCTGAAAGCTACCATAACACATGGTATGACCCATGGAGGCAAGCCTCAGACCCCATTACCCCCTATATCAAGTATAATACAATGACAATCCATGGAGGCCACTGGAGCAATCTCATCAGGCAATACTATGAACCAAGACCTCACCAGTATTGGGATGAAGGCTTTGCTTTGCTCCAAGGCACAGATCTGGATGAGGGCACCACTATGCCCTTAAGCAGAGACTTGTGGATACACACCCGATCTTACAGATTAACAGGCACCTATGCTCTGTTTCTGTGGCCTTACCCTTTCAACAATCAGAAACGGGATGCTTTCTCCTTGTGCCCAGGTTATCCAGGTGCATCCTACCTTTTGGTGTTTCATAGCGGCCATGATGTAATTAATATTTTGGACAATGGACATAATGTTATTTGGTCCAAAACGCCCCTCAAAGTTCAGGCATGGCTGAAGTTGCTGTCTGAACCTGCAATACCCATCTGGAAGCATTGGACAGGAAAAGGAATCTGCAGGTACCTGGCCCCCTCCAGACGGAGGGCCAGCTTGTCACAGGCACAATACCATGCTCCAAGTGGGCCCTGGGGAGTTGGAAACTAGCATTAGCTATAATCTCTGTATGCAGAACATCAGTCACATTGACTTGTTTGTAACGAGTGGAAGTGTTACTATGTTAACCTGCATTGTCCCTATCAAATAAACAAAATTAAATTAAAATTCAACAAGTTTATGAATGCTCTTCTGGCTGTAGAAAAACGGGCCTATGGGTTCTCACCAGCCATTTGGCAAACCCTGCTAACAACATAGGACGTTCAAAGAGGTGCTTGGTGAAAGGCAAGCAAGCACCGCTTTCGAAGGCTAGATAAGGAGGTTAGCATGTTATCACATGCTTTTATAGCGAGGCTACCATACTTATGCATGGCATACGGGATAACAGTAAGCCCATACGGGCACTGGAGGAACGTTTAGCCTAAAGGGAACACCATGGGTAATACGTCACTATGACTATAAGATTAGCCCAGGTGTCGGGAAGCATGCTGCTAGGACTGGGCAAAACTCTTGCCTGTCTTTGTCCAAAAGTCCGATCAGCTGCGGAAAAAACATACTGTGGCAGCAGGATGCTTTTATATCTGGTCATTAATTGAGTGCCAATGGTAGCCACCCATGGTAGGCAGAACGGAGTATAAATAGGGCAGCTCTTCCCGGTGCTTTCTCTTTGCGCTCCTGTCTGACGCGTAAGAAAAGTCACGATCAGCTGACCGTTGCTGCTTTGTCTGCTGCTTTGTCTGCTGCTTTGTCGCAGCTTTGCCGCTGCTCTGTCGGCTGCTGTGTCACAGCTTTCGGCCACTGCATTGCTGCTGCTTTGCAGCTGTTCGCTGCCAAGTCACTGCTATCTTAAGTGTGCCTTCATGGCTATGTGTTTAGTTTCATTTTGACACCTTAACTTGATTTTTTTGTTAACTTGTTTTCTTTATCCCACTTGTCTTGACTTTTGATATCCTTTTGGTTAATTTGATTTAATTAACTAGTGTAATTCATTTGTTTAGGGCAGGTGGTGTTTAATTTTGTTTGTATACAATTGGTGCTATTTGCTTTCTTTTCTTGTTGGTTTATTCTGGGCAATAGATATTTTGTTTGGTTTAATCATAATTTGCCCAGTTTCCATTTTTATACTAGTTTTGTTTCACTATGTGACCATTCTCGTTTGTTTTCTTTGCAGAGGCCGGTGGTGGTGGCGGTGCTGGTGACCTGGGTGGTGGTGTCCCTCCCTTCCCTGTGTGCTGTGCTTCCCTGGGATTTTTGGTTATTCACAAAGTGTGTGTGAGTGTGTGATTGTCACGTGCCCAGGTGATTTATGATATTTTGTTTGGACCCCTTCCCTCACTAGTTTCCCCACACCAGCGGGCCTCAGGCTGAATAGTCTCTTTTATAATTTGTGGGCGCTGCATTGTTTTAATATTTAATAATAAAATGTATTTGATTGTGAACCACGTCTCATGCCTAATGAGTGACCTTACTTGCGTGTCCTGAGATCAACTGACGGGGTTAAATCTTTGGGTGAATGTCCCAAGGTGGCGTTGTTACAGTCCTACCCTTTGAACACAGGCAATTCGATATTACTGTCTTGTGTCCTCCCCTACGCTCGCCACAATACCACAATAAAATTTTTCACAAAAACAAAAGGGCAGTTCAAGTGATGCACAATGATGATCTAGCAACTGATTGATCTAGTGTTCACTATAAACTAACCTAAGGAGGTTTACCTCCATAAGTAGAGCCTGGGTCATATTCGGATCCATGTCATGTTCCTCTTACCTTTTGTTCTCTCATAGTATCACCAGTACATATGCATGCACACAAAATGATGGTGTAGGGATCTTCACTTACTGGGTAACTCATATATGTTTGGTAGTCATGATATTACTGTATTCACTGGTGTATTGTATACACGGAAGGTGTATATTCTGTGCTTAGTTTGGTAAGAAGAAAGGCCTTATGCCAGAGCAATTTTACCTCTCATCTCGTTAAATAGAGAGGATCTTTTCCTCTCGCATGGGGCCTAGGTAAGTTCAGGTGTCTGTTTAATGAATATCACGGGGCCATCATGCTTTGGGCTTGACCAGCGGATGGCTCAGGGATGGCTACCAACTATCATCTTCATAGTTGGAGGCATCTCCTCTAGGTTGATACTCATTATCAGAATAGTCTAACACTGGAAGTTCATGTATAATCTCTCACATGGTGTGATTTATGTTTCATGTATACCCACGATTTTTGTCACATTCTTGTCATACTCATACCATTGTCACTGTTTTTGTTGAGCTCTCTCGCGGATAGTTTAATGTTGGTCCTAATAAAGGACCAAAGGGGGGATTGTAGTGTATAACATCTGAGCCATCACCCTATTTAGAAGTGCTCAGCTGTTTTATGTAAGAACCAGAAAGTACCTATGAGACCTGCACTGTAGAAAACACTGGAGAAGGAATCCCCAAGAAGGCCACTAGAGTCACAATTGCTGTATATGGAAATTATAAATGCTATGTATGAAATAAACAAAAGATGACTATTGCCACGTCACACCCAAGGCCCAGAGGAGGGAGGGGGCTGAGAGCGGGGTGTCTGGCTATATTTTTAAGGCCTTATTTGGAAGGAATTACACTGGTATAATCTAAAAATGGAAGTTAATTGAGGATAAGTGTATTGATCAGGCCTAAAGGAAGGAGGACCCAGGGGCGTGGAAACGCCCAGATCAGAATAGTATATAAGTTAGAGAATCAGACAGAGAGCTCAGTTCATCCCGGGAGAGCTCACTGCATGTATCCTGCTGTGTGAAATAAATATCTTTGACCTGAAGACCAGCTGTTTCATCCTTGATTTAGGACTCCATCTGTGAGTGTTTTATAGTTGATAAGTCAGATAATTGTAAGTTTTAAACAAGTAGTGTGACACTACATTGGCTTCCGGGTGGTAACCTGAGGTCAGGCTGGCCTTGGCACCGATGAGTCGGCAAAACTCCCTCCAGGACCAGGACACGAACTGGGGCCCCTGGTCTGAAACGATATCCTTGGGGAACCCATGGACTCGAAAAATGTTGGTCATCATGACCTCCGCCGTCTCTTTGGCGGATGTCAACTTAGGCAGGGCGATAAACCTGACCATCTTAGAAAATCTATCGACCACTGTGAGCACAGTGGTGTTACCTCGAGAGACCGTGACGAAGTCGATGGAGATGTCGGACCATGGTCTGGAGGGGATAGGAAGCGGCTGTAGGAGGCCCATGTGGGACCCGGAAGACGTCTTGTTTCGTGCGCAGACCGAACATGCCTCTACGTACTACTGGACCTCCGGCTCCATGGATGGCCACCAGAACCACAGAGAAATGACGAACATCATTCGTCTGACTCCCGGATGACATGAAAGCAGCGAGGTGTAAGCCCAATGAATCACCTGCGGATGTAGCTTAGGGGGAACAGACAAACGATTATCAGGACATCCACTAGGTGACGGGGCTCCACCATTAGCCTGCTTTACCTCTGTTTCTATTGTCCAACCACACGGGTCAGTGGAAGGATGGTTTGGTTCCTTGGCATCGGGCTCGGGGTCAAATAATTGAGACAGGACGTCCGGTTTGATGTTACGGGACCCAGCCTGTAAGAAAGAGAGAAGGAGAAACGGTTAAAGAACAGCGCCCACCTGGCCTGGCGAGAGTTTAGCCTTTTAGCTTTTCTGATGTATTCAAGATTTTTGTGATCTGTCCAGACTATGAACGGCTGGTCGGCCCCCTCTAGCCAATGCCGCCACTCCTCCAAGGCAACTCCCGATTGCCGACATCATAGTTTCTCTCAGCTCTACTGTGCAGTGATAGGAATAACGCCGTTACTTTTTTTCAGTAATGGGTAATTTAACAACCCCGTTACCGCTACCGACAAATAAATGTGGCGCATTACAAACTGAAGCTACTCATTGAAGATGTTGTCATCCAACTTGACTCTCAGCCACAGGAGCAACACAGCTATTTTTTTTCCTCTTTGGTGAGGGAGGAGGGAGGGGCGAGACAGCTTCATAAGTTATGATAATTGGCTCTCTTAGATAGAGTAAGATTTCGTAAGCCAATCAGAGGCAGTGTTCAGTTTACACACAAACCACAAATGCACTCAGCAGCCTCACACACACAAACTAGCAGAGATAAGCTGCAGCAATGGTGAGTCCGGAGGGAAAGTTGGCATTTTCAAAGTGGAAGTACAGACATTACTTTAATCTCCTTGAGGTAAAAGGCAAGAACGTACATGTGAAGTGTACATGCCAGAGCGAAGTGTTTGTCCACGTCTGTTGTAAGTAACTCTAATCTAATGAAGCATCTCTCAACGGCACACGCTTCTACAAAACTAGAGGCCAAAAACACCGTTGTTGACACTGTTAATGATGACAGCAGGCCAGGTGTAGCTAACATGAGCTCCGCTCACAAAGAAGGACACGGAGCTGTCCAAGCAGCTACAGCTGGATTTTGCTGCTCCAGCTTCACAAAAACTTGTGACACAGACTGAACTGAATGCAATGATAGAAAGGTATGTTGTTGAGAACATGCTCCTGTTATCAACAGCTGACTCAGACTCCTTCAGAGCACTCATTGGCAAAATATCGGGAGAGCAGGTGCAGGTCCGCGATGCAGAAAGACATTTTCTAAATACATAGATGCCGAGTACGTTAAGTAAGTTACGCAATAGTTACTTTCCCTGGTAACTAGTTACTTTTATAGTGGAGTAATTCCGTTGTTAACGCAATTACTTTTTGGGAGAAGTAACTAGTAACTAAAATTAATTACTTTTTAAAAGTAACGTGCGCAACACTGGTACTGTGTGCTGTGTATTTGTACTGTGAAATATGCATTTATACTGTGTACTGTATATTTGTACTGTGTGCTAGTGGTGTCAACAATAATCGATTCGGCGATTTATTGCAATGCGGGGCATGCACGACTCAGCATCGATGCGGCAATGTGCCATAATCGATTATGTCACTGTTTATTTTCTGGCCTCGAGTGGACAATAAAGTTGCGAAGTTTCAATTACTTCCGGGGGCATTTCCGGAGCAACGTTGCAATGACATGCGCAGCCTGTAGCTTCATGCTAAGCGGCAGCACTAGCTAGCATAACAACAAAACTAAAGAATCAAGATGGCTGAGGCGGAGGGAGATGACCGCGATAGACGGGTAATTAAAAACGCACCCATCTCAAACCGGACCATGTCGATCAGCTTGTGTTCTTACACAAGAACCTTGAAATTCCCAAATGCTGAACAGTGAGAAGTTATGATGTAGGCTTAGGTCAAACTATATATTTTCTCACTCTGAGACGGATTGTTGATGATGGTGATGTTGACGGAAGAAGTTATTTGCACAATTTTGGTAGTAGGCTAAGCCTACACACTTTATTTTTGGTTTACATTACAATGTATTTCACATCTTGATATTTTGTTGTATGCAGCTGATGTGATTGCCAGATAGGATTCTCATCTCAGGTATATAATTGTCATTGTCTTAAAGCTGCTAAGCTGCTGTTTTGTTGAGAATAGTTGCACTTGACTTTACTACTTGAAAAAAAGTTTTGCAGTAATAAGTGGTTACTGTGTGTTGCACTAAATATTTTTATTGCTGGGTGCCTGGGTGGTTGTTGTTACAATAGTGTGACTGTGATTACTGATTAATGTTTGCACAGGAGTTCAGGAAGTGCCCTGTCTTAGAGCTGCTATTTTACTGTGTGTAAAAAATCACTTATGGTCACTGCTGGAAAAAGTTGGCTGTTATTGCTCTATTTAATTTCAAATGGTTCTAAAGCAGAGAGAAGAGAAACATTTCTCATTCAAAGCACTGAAAGCAGTGATTTATGTTTTCTTTTTCAGGTTTGAAAATGCCATATCCAATACCAATGACATTTATATCAAAGATACAGGAGAGTGAAGATACACACATAGCAGCCAATAAAATCTGTTGTTCAATATCTGACTGCTTGTATTGCCTCATGACTGATGAAAAATGTGCCTTGTTGTGTGCAGTAGAATTTTAATGCATCGCAATGCATCGTAGAATCGAATTTAATCGAATCGTTACCTGGTGAATCGTGATCGAATCGAATTGTGAGGGCAGTGCCAATGCACACCCCTACTGTGTGCAGTGTATTTTTACTATGTATTTCTACTGTGTGCTGTATATTTGTACTGTGAACTGTGTATTTATACTATGTACTGTGTGTTTATACTGTGTGCTGTGTATATATACCACGTGCTCTGTATTTACACTGTATGCTGTGTATTTATACTGTGTACCAGAGTGGGAATTTCGTCATTTTAGGGGCAAGGCCATTTGGCCTTTACTTCCTTTTTTTTTTAGGGGCACCAAGGCCACATGACAGGGCACGCTTGCTGTGCTGTAATGTCGTCCTCCGTTTTGACATGCTGCTGCTGTTTGAGAGGCTTTCACGTGAGATCATCGTGAGACTCCACCTGCACGAACCGCAAACTCACTGAAGTTACTGTGAGTGACTACTGTGTACTCGCAAGAACACTACGCTGACCGGGCCAGAGGCACAGAGGCCACTGTGGCTGTACGATGATTGTTTTTTTCACGGGGCATCAAGGCCAAAGTGCGGGGCAATGGTGGCCATGAAATTCCCACCCTGCTGTGTACTGTATATTTCTATTGTGTGCTGAGTTTTTCTACTGTGCATTTCTACTGTGTGCTGTTTATTTGTACTGTGAACTGTCAGGCCGGGGAAAAAAAGGGAAAACTATGGAGATATAGGAGTTGGACCCAAACGCAGATAATCAGAGGACAAGAGGCAGCAATGAGGGGAACGAAAGGCCAGCTTTAATAAAAGTAAAGCTGAAGTACAAAAACCAAAAGGAGCAAGACCAAAAGCGAGACAAAAGCAAAGTAGCAACCAAGAGAGCCAAACAAGGTGCAAACAAAAGGACAAAGTACAAAATCAAAAATACAGATCGCAAAACTCAAAATCCAACACATACCATGAGACATGAAAGGAGGCAAGGCAGGAACATGAACATACGCAGACATGGTCAGGTGCATGAACAGACACTGGCAGAGACAATGAACGGACAAGGAGTGCAGGGAATTCACAGACTAAATACACAGACTAATGACCAGACAAGGAACAGGTGAGGAGAGAGGAGCCCAGGTGAGGTAACGAGAGGGAGGAGCATGGAGGACAAAACACTGACAGACTGCAACTAGGAAAATACACAGGAGAACTTAAAGGACACATGACACAAGAGGGCACGGAAAATCAAAACATGAGACACAAGACACACAACAACATGAATACAGAGACATAAAACCAGAGTCATGACAGTACCACCCCCCCCCCCCCCTCAAGGGGCAGCTTCCAGATGCCCAAAAGGAACCTATTACACAGAGACCTAAAGAAGCCGGGAGGGTGGAGGGGGTGTGGGAGGGGGGCCAAAGTCCAAACGATGACGGCAACAGCTGGGAAAACCTCCTGGGTCTTGGCCGGACCACCAACAGAGGTTTGTAGGGAGCTGGTGGCCTGGGAGCTGATGAACGGTCGCTGGCAGCAGACGACCTCGGCCGGGCCTCTGACCGAGGAGCAGACACAGGACTTGGCGTGGGACTCGGCCAGGCCTCCGACCGCGGAGCAGGCGCTCGACTTGGCGTGGGACTCGGCCGGGCCTCCGACCGAGGAGCAGGCGCTGGACTGGGCGTGGGACTCGGCCGTTCCTCCGGGGACAGTCCTTGCCTCCACCCTCCAGTTTGTTTGGATCTTGGCCCTCCTCCAGACCCCGCTCCACCCTCCCGGCTTCACTTGACTCTGGACTTATGTTTTGAGGGACATCTGGGAGCTGTCCCTTAAGGGGGGGGTACTGTCATGATTCCAGATTTTGCCTTGTGTTTTTTGTGTTTGGATTTTTCATGCCTTGTCCCTTTAAGTTTTTCCTGTGGTCTGCCCTCTGTCTCCCTCTGTCTGTCTGCCTTGTTCCCTCCTGGTCTGCTCCTCTGTGCTCCTCCCCTTCGTTAACCCACCTGGCTTCCTCCCTCCTCTCTCTCCTCACCTGTTCCTCGTCTGGTAATCAGTGTCGGTGTACTTAGTCTGTGTGTTTCCCTTCACTCTCTGTCCGGTCATTGTATGTCTTCCGTTTGGGTCGTCTGCCCCTGCTCATGTCTGTTCCTGTCGGTTCCTGTCGGTTCCCTGTTCTTTCTGGTATGTGTTTTTGGATTTTGCATTTTGCATTCTGATTTGAACTTTGGTTTTGATTTGTACTTTGCCCTTTTTCTTTTGCACTTTGTTGTTTCGCTGTTCAGTTGCTACTTTGTTCTTTCATTCCTGTTTTGTCAGTTTTGGGTTTTTCATTCAGCTTTAAAATAAAGCTCGCCTTTTGTTCACTACTGCTCTTGCCCCTTGTCCCCCTGATTTACTGTGTTTGGGTCTAACCCCTTTCCCCTGAGTATCCCCGTTTACCCCAGAACCTGACATGAACTGTGTATTTATACTATGTACCGTGTGTTTATACTGTGTGCTGTGTATTTATACTGTGAACTGTGTTTATATACTGTGTGCTGTGTATTTATTCTGTGTACTGTGTATTCCATCCATTCATCCATTGTCTGTAACCGCTTTATCCCTTTTATGGGTTCACAGGAACCATTTCAACTGGCAGAAAGTGTTTATATATTGATTCATTGTTTTCCTGTATTCAGTGATATTCTGATGTGAAATCATCATTTAATAACACTGAATGTGATGATGGTGACTTGTCTTTTTGTTCTCCTACAGTCAGCCTAACATATTTAACTCGCTGCTCAATCAGAAAACAAATTAAATATTAAACTTGATGGTGACACACTTCAGCTTAATCTGTTATCTGTTTTATCTCTGTATGAAACTCCAGTCATGTTGTGACCTATCAGATCAGTCTGATCTGCTGCAGCATCCAATCAATAACTAAGGAAGCCAGTGGTGGCTCTAGACCAGTTTTAATAGTGGGGCCAGGTCGGGGCCAGCTTTTTTGTTAGATGGGCACATCCAGCCTGGGAAAAAAAGACAAATCCCTCATTCAGACAAGGGATAAATGGGGCATAAAACGGTGTTTACAATTTCAACAACTTTAATTGGGTAGTAAACTGCTGAGACACTTTATTTCCACCTTTCCCTTCAGTACAAAATCCTTGCAAGAAATCTGTCATGGTATTATTGATGAAGACTCCCTGTCGGGGGGCCACAGGGGAGTCCAGACTCAGATTTATGGTGCACTGGCCTTGTTGGCCCCCCCCCCCCCAGAACCGCCCCTTTAGGGGCCGTGTCGGCCAGTAGAGGACTTCCGTACAGGCAGCTTTGGTGTGAGAGATCGATCCTCAGAGCACAACTAAGAGAATTAGTATGGACTGCAAGATGGTGGACAGGAACAACTTCCGGTTCAAGCGTGGAGACAGGAAACGACAAATAAGAAGAACAAGAAACAAGTAATGAGACGCACTAACTTGCTGTGTCTCAATTCAGGGTCTGCATCTTTCGAAGGACCCGGACTTTGCGGCCTTAAAGGCGAGTTCTTCGGAGAGACCTTCAAAGGCTGCATCAACCGTTGTTAAATAGGATGGTCTAGCTTTTGAAAGCATTTCCTGGTTGTGTCACCAGATGTTTCCATCCTTACCCTTACGTCACGATTTCTGCCGCCCAGGCAGTACTGGTTCACCCAATACGCACACTACACACGTTGCGTAGGGACTCGCAAACTAATAGAGGCCCCGTGGAAAAAAAAAAACGTGATGACGTGACCGTCCGTGTCCCAGATTCCCAGGGCATCAGCCTAGCAAGATGAAGCGGAGTAATCCCTCGGGGAATGAAAAAAGGAGGAAGAAACAGCTTGACAAAAAACTGCGGGAACAGCAGTCAGGTAACTCTCTTCTCCAGTTGGGGGGGTGGGAGGGACTAGTCCGTGTTTGACCTACATTAACAGGGCAGTGAGCCCTGGGTGAACCCCAGTCTGCATGTGCGTCTTGCTGGCTTCTATAATTTTAGTTGTAGTGTAGTTACAACTCCCCTTTATAAAATGGAAAGTAATGGATAAATATTGACTAAGATTAAATTTAGTTTGCTTGGATAGCCACAGGCAAATATAGATGCAGATATCTTAGTGAATAAATAAAACTTTATATACCTTTTATATTATGACAATGGTGCTAAATAAATAATAATTATATAATAAATAATAATATGAATAATTACCTACATTTGAAGAATATGAAAGTAAAACAAGTGCAGCCAATTTGATGGAGCTGAATTAATAGTAGCCTTATCTATATTTTACAGGTGCAATGCTTAAGTTTCTCACCACAAGCAGCACAGACTCCAGCCAATCAGCCAGTGGAGGGACAGAGCCAGCTTCATCTAGGACAGGCACAGATGAGCCAGCTTCATCATCCAGTGCAGGCACAGGCACAGGCTCAGATGAGCCATTTACACCTTCAACCGGCACAGATGAGTCATATGTGGCCGCCTCAGGCAGTACAAGCAGCACAGGTCCATTACAGCCTTCGTTGTTAAGTACAGACACAGGGGAAGAACAGGCAGCCTCAGCCACCATTCACATAACCAAGTGTTCACAGCAAGCATCACAAGCTAGCTCAGACCCTAAAGCACCAGTCTCTGCTCCACCAAATGATCCAGCAGACTGGCCTCCAGTCTTAACGGACTGTATGCGGACTGAGTTAGTGCGCAGAGGTCCATTCAAGCCAGGAGTGGATTTTTCTTACCCCAAAGACAAGTCCAGAAGAGAGTTCCATCCAGGGTTATTACAGAGACGGCTGTCAAATGGTGAAAGAGTACCAGGAGCTGGCTTTCATTCTCAGTGAAAAACAACGCTGTGTATTGTTTTTGCTGTAAGCTCTTTTCCACAAAAAACACAAAATAATAGGAGAAGGTGTTAATGACTGGTCAAATATCAACGCCATTTTGAAGCAGCATAAGGGTAGTCCAGAACACACGAGCAATATGATTAAGTGGAGAGACCACATAGAAATGACTGCTTTGGAGGCTGAAAGAAAGAAATGGCGAGATGTCCTTACATGCCTCATAAGTATCACACAGTCTCTGGCTGAAAGAAACCTAGCATTCAGAGGTTCATTAGATAAGCTCTTCCAATATTGTCTTCCAAGATATGGAAACTGTCTAAAAGAGGTTGAATTATTAGCTAAATTTGACCCTGTTTTGAAAAAATAATGTCAGCAGAATTAAAGACAGAGAGACACATGCTCATTACCTCAGTAAGGACATACAGAATGAGCTGATACAGCTTGTGAGTGACATGATTCTCACAACTATTGTGACTCAAGTAAGAGACTCTAATTATCCTAAGAAGTGTGGCTTTAAAGGGACAGCCAGAGAGAAAGGGGCACTTCTTTGGCTTTGTTAATGTTGAGGCTACAACTGGCTTAAATCTGTCTACAGTCATCTTGGATAAGCTGACTGATCTGAAAATTTCATTTGACAATTGCAGAGGGCAAGCCTATGACAATGGGGCCAATATGAAAGGTAGACACCAAGGAGTACAAGCCAGACTGTTGAGAATGAATCCCAGAGCTGTGTTTGTCCCATGTGGTGCACACACATTGTTAAACATTGTTTAACATTGTACATGCCCAACATTTAAGACTGATTGATCATTTGTTTACACATTTAGTTTGATTTGATTTGTTCTGATTTGGTCATGATTTTCAGTTAGGAGGGCCCCTTAGCAGAATTTTGCCTAGGGCCCAATGCAGGTCTAAACCGGCTCTGCGCCCAGGCCCACAAAAGTGATGATCTACGCCATGCGATATCACCATTTTCTTTCTTTTTTTTCTCTTTCTCGGGCGCGCAAAGAATCTTGGGATATGGGAGGCCGCGAAGGATAGTAGCAGTGCATCCTCCAAAAAGAAGTAAAAAAAGCAGTGCAGCTGCATTTGGACGAGCCTTCGGATTGGGACAGCCTTCGCGCGGCTTTGTGACGTAATTGGCCTTCAAATGGCTTGCTGATTCCATGATGATTCACATTAAGCTTTTACCAAACTAATGTTAAAGTAATTACTTTGTTTGTCCATATATGAAGTTTCTTCATGAGATACCAACTGAGCTTCATGAGTTGAGCCAACAGGCGGCAGCCACGGCAAGTGAACTACGATCACGCCATCAACATCAAAAACGGTTGCGTGTCTACATTGCATTGCACGGTAAAGCACGTTGGCGGGCATGATGGTGCATTCAAGAGCACGTCGTAAACTCAGGAATATGTATTCATGTGGCCACGAATGTTGTTTCCAACAGGACAGATTCTATTTATTGATTAATTTCCTTGTTGAAAAACAAACTTTCATCTTACCCATAATGCATGCATTACTATACTGCCATATTTCTATAAAATCATAAAGAAATCTAATGGAATTGTTTTCTACAAACATTTCCATATTGTTCAGCTTCTTCTCAGCTGCTTATGTGTTGATTTTCACCTGTTTTTACGGCAGCAATAGAAACAATTGATTTTTTATGTTTTTCTTTAAAAATATATGCCAGTATAATATGCATGCATATTGGGTAAGATGGGAGTATATTTTCAACAAAGAAAATTAAGAAGGTAAATAGGTCCCGTAGCACTGACCTCGGTGGTTATGAAGTGCTTTGAGAGGTTGGTGAAAGACCACATCTGCTCCTCTCTTCAGAGCACCTTAGACCCACTGCAGTTCGCCTACCGCCCCAACAGATCCACAGACGACGCCATCTCCCAGGTCGTGCACCCCACCCTCTCCCACCTTGACATCATAGGAGGGGGCTATGTCAGACTGCTGTTTGTAGACTACAGTTCAGCTTTCAACATTGTAGTCCCCAGCAGGCTGGCTACTAAGCTGCATGACCTGGACCTGAACCCATCAATGTGTGCCTGGATCCTGGACTTCCTGACTGCCAGGCCTTAGGTGGTCAGAGCGGGAGGGCACACATCACACCCCCTCGTCCTCAACACTGTCCCCCAGGGCTGTGTGCTGAGTCTTTTACTGTACTCCCTGTTCATCCATGACTGTACCGCCAGGCACAACTCCAACACCATTATGAAGTTCGCGGACGACACGGTTGTGGTGGGCCCTATCACTAACAACGACGAACGCCTCAGGTGGCAAGACAGCACCTTTATCACCTCAGACAGCTCAGAAGATTCGGAATGGATTCTGATTTCCTTCTACTCTGCTGCTGTACAGTGTATACTGACTGGAGCCATATCTGTCTGGTACGGTAACAGCTCCTGTGGGGACCGGTGAGCCCTGCAAAGGGTGGTGAGGACTGCTGAGCGGACCATGGGTACCACACTTCCCCCTCTGCATGACTTATACACCACACGCTGTACCAACAGGGCTAGAAGGATTATCAAGGATCCCCATCACCCCTGCAACGAACTGTTTGTGACCCTCAGGTCAGGCAGACGCCTGCGCTGCCACAAAACACGCACAGAGAGGATGAGGAACAGTTTTTCCCTGCAGCAATCAGAGCCCTGAACTCCGCACATATTTATTGTATTTATTATATATATAAACATTTCACTGCACATCCTGTGTGAGTATGTGACAAATAAAACCTTTGAATCTTGAATCTTGAATCTTCAATATTTACATATTTCTCAGTTTAAGACATGGTGTTTGAATGCACCATGAAGCCGTCTACCCGCCTTCCCGCAGGCTGCTGCCATTACCTTCTCAAATGATATGCAAACCACCCTCTACTTGCCCCTCCCCTCAGGCCCCTCCCTCTCGACGCCAAAACAGTGACAGAAAGTTGAAACTGAAAATCAGTGACACTAAAAAAAAACTGACATTGTAAAAAAAATCTGTTAAATAATTTCCCAGTCTGGGATCATTAAAGTAATTCTATCTATATGTCACTAAAAAAAAAGTGACATGAAGAAAAAATCTGAAGATTGTCATTGAAAAATACAAAAAAATCCCAATAAAATAAAATGATAAGATTTTTGGATTTGAATTATTTGAATTACTTTATTTTTTCAGTGCCAATACTTGTTTCAATGCCAATACAACTGTTTTCAATACAAATGTTTCAATGACAATGTTTCTTTTTTCAGTACTGGTTTTGTTTTCAATGCCAATTTTTTTTTTGGATGCCAAATTTTAAAGTCACCGTTCTGGCTCCATACTCTAAAGCCTGGATAGCCTGGCTTCAGAAAGAGAGTGAAATCTCCTCCACTGGTGTAGAAGATGGCTACGAACATGATAGCCCAGAGCAAGAGGGAACTGGTGATTGCAGAGGAGCTTGACCCACAGGGCATGGGTCTCACTGACCACGAGGTGAGGGTTGTACTGAAAACTGTTTTATTACTGATATGTCAAGTTTTCCTTGTCTCAAAATGAGACGGAGGTAGCACCATCCTTATCATGTGTACACACATACTGTATGCATGTATATCGTGCATTCAGCTGGATCAAGCAAGCACTTTTTTTTTTTTTACAAGCAACATATTTTAGGTGTTCTAACAGAGCCGTTTCTTGCTATAAGCGGACTATGCGGGTGCATAGGGCCCCCGCGCCACTAGAGGGCCCCCTCAAGTTGCAAGGTCAGCTGCAATACCTGAGGAATGACCCGAAGGAAAAGATGTGAAAAGGACCTGACACCTGGCCCGCTGATTGGTCAGATCTGGTGTCTACCACGCCGCGTTGCTATGACGACCAGTACTACTAAATTAGGAGGGGGCGGGGAATTGCGCCGAGCCGTAAATTCAGGTCATTCACGGCATGGCGACCAAACTAGCGTATTCATCTGGCGCAGAAAAAAGAAAAAACTAGATGAAGAAAAACGCTCGCTGGATAAAGGCAAGGTTTTTTTTTTCCTTATGTGGGTTGGAGGGGCTAGCTAAAATGCCGCATTTTTTAGCTAGCTTAAGTGTTTGCTTTAGGAGAGGGCTAAAATAAAATGTATCTCACATGTGAATGCCATAACACTGATTGACTGAAGTGACACCCGTTTTGGTAAATCACAGCAGGTACAGTTCCTTGGCATTATATTTGTGAGGGAGGGTGTGTGTTAAGCAGATATCTGTCATGTCTGCTGTATCCTTATCCAGTACAGCTGCTGGTCCGTCATAGTCCTCCTCTGCTCTTCAATATTTGTCACATAACCTTACTTTAGGATTGTTTTTATGATTAATTTATCAATTTTAGTGTTTCCTCAGTTTTTAGGTCTCTAATGTGAAGTGTGCTAAACAACCCTAATGCATATGAGGCCTACTGTGGATTATTATGGACTATTGTGGCAGTAGATTATTGCTCTGAGGGGATTATTGTTGACTCTACTGAGCTAGTTGCGTCTTTCTTTTCCACATTTATTAGAATATTTATTGTGACAATATAATTTGAACACATTTGCCTACATTCCTACAGTTTATTTATGTTTTTGATGTATTACTTTGTTTTATTCAAAAGAATCATAATAACACAAATTAAAGTCAATTTAAAGTGAACTATACTATATAGGACCGTTAGTTCTGCCCACAGAATATAAGTTAAGACCAAATCATCAGTTGCAAGTAGTTCACTTTGTAATACTCTGTGAAATATAAACTAAGATATTCCTTCAATATCACATAAAGCTCATCAGTCATTTATCTTTGTTAACTCTTTGAAACTGCTTAAAAGTGACAACTTTGAAATTGGGTGCATACTTTAAAGGGACACTGTGCTGCATATTGCAAGGTTTAAAATAAAAACAGATTAGGAATTTCTCCATTAGTGTAACATAACTCAATTATATAGTATGCTTAGGATCTGTTTTGCTTGGTAACCTGAGGAGTTTCGTCTTTGCAGGAGCAATTCTGAAGTATTTTGGAGCCGCAGAACAGGAAGCAGCACTGCCGCCTTCAGCACCAGAGATTGGCAAGCAGCTCTCATATGCTGGCAAGGAAGCAGAAAATTTGAGGAGGGGCTGAGGGTAGATCTGCTTAAAACACAAGAGTCAGATGATACTGATAATCATCACAAAGTGGTGTTATTGTGTTATATAGTTCTGTATGGTTCCTTTAAAGTATTGTTTTTATTGTTGGTTTGTTTTCATTGTTGCATTTTTATTGTATGCTGGTTTATTGTGTTGGTCCGGAAGGGCTTGTGTTACATTTGAAACGTTCCTTACTACCTACTACTAACAGTATTATTCTCGTTAGTTTTTTTGTTTTTATTGTTTGCATATTGATATGGATGCTGGCTCATTGTGATTTTCTTTTCTAAGTAATAATCATTTTATTTTCTCTACAACTTTAACTTTAGTTTTGGGTGTATGTATGTTAAATGTTTAATGTCAACTTAAAATAAAATAAAATTGAGGACACTCCATCAGTTTCATTTATTGACCTATCAAGGATCCCTATTGTTTACCTTGTATTAGCATTTTCTATCAGTTCAACTTACTAGTGTGGGTCAACTTAAGATTGATTTTAATTTGAGAGAGGTTTTCACAACTCTAGCTTGTTTTCCTCTTAAAATGTAATAGATTGTTGCATCTTTATGGATCACCCAAAAAGGGTTAGGAATCTATCCATTGTAGTTTGACAAAATAGGGGCCCCCAAACAGCATCATGCATAGGGCCCCCAAAAAGACAAAAACGGTCCTGTGTTCTAATAATTACAGGTGTATGATTGAAGAAAATTACAGTTATCATGTTAAAGCATTTTTTAATGAGGTGCCCTTTAATAGTTTCCTCTCTGAACTTTGGAGATGAACACTGGTTTTTGATGACTTTTAAATCTTGTTAACTCGTTCAGCATTACTCTTGAAGTCGCTGGGCCTGATTGTGTCAGTTTGTGCTGCTGACTACTCAATGAACATAAGCCCGGAGCTAATGGCGAATGTAGCCAGGAGTTAGCTGCTGTAGCTGGAATAAGAGGGGGAAAAAGTGTGAATCCTGTTTGTTTATGAGGAATCAGTTTCTACCATTATCCAGGTCAGTGTCATCATTTAGCAAAGGGGTCCATTGGTAGTGTTTTTTTATTAAGTTCCACTTTACTCAGCATTTTTTTTACCTCAGTATTTTACCGCTGCTATGATGACCTAATTTCCCCTCGGGGATAAATAAAGTAATCTATCTATCCATCTAATGAACAGACGCTCTTTGTGTGTGGCAGTTTTGGCAGTGCACTGTGCTGTTTACAATACAGCGCCACGCTGCCACCATATCTGCGAAATGCCACAACTGCAGTTGCTACTGACAAATCTACAAAGTGTAAAGATTGTTAGTTTTGTAGAGAGATAGAGAGAGACCAAGGAATAGAATACAATGCCAGATAAACACACACATGTCCACATAATTACAAACAAATGCAAATAAATTAATAAATAAAGATTAGAAGAGAGCCAGGTTACACCTTCAAGACAGTGTTTGTCAGCCAGAGAAGTGGAATATGTTAATTCAAAGAATTCCATCCAGGTCATCAACTATTTTGAAATGACAGAAAACCTATTGAAAGAATAACAGAATGGTTTGGACCTGAGTGTAATGTCCATCACTCAGGTAAGCTTAGGACCTCCCTGTGTGTAGCCTATAGTTAGCTGTGAGAATGTTTGGACAGTTGATTCAGTAGTTCTATTTCTTTTCATTTAGATTGGTAGGATTTTTACACTGCAGGTAACCCACAAGTGGATCTAACAGGATGTCAGTGTTTCTGTGACTTCCTGTATATTCTTTGAAGGCTGCTGGAAATGATCCGGCCTGACTGCAGCTTTCTGTCACCGCCCCTGCCTGATCTCGTCCAATTTCCAGGCAAAGCGTTGTTCATCTTGACCAAGCCTAGTGTTAGCAGACTTGACTTGAGACTTGAGGGTTAAGACTTGAAACTTGCATGTGTGACTTACTCCCACCTCTGATATTTGTGAACATGAGCTACTCTCTCCTAAAGCCACAAACCAGAGAAGTAAGACTCACACTTGTAATGTTGATTAATATTTCTGCACCATTTTAAACTGTAGGAATAACATGTATGAATTCCTTAATTGGTCATTGTTCCCCATTTGCGGTATATATAGTAATGTATCATGAAAGACATTGAACCAATGCATGTATAAAACTGGTTTTGCTTCCGTTTGATGACTGTTAAAGAAATCTGAATGAGAAAGAAATGAAGACATTCTAGCAAAATATTCTGTTTGAGCTCTTATTTGGGTGATCAGCTTTAGACAACCCCATAGTAATTTGACATGGCTGTTTATTGGAATATGAATTCTATAAATTTTAAAGATAACATTGTTAAAAAAAAATGAATTACTTACATTCAAAAAAGCAAGCCGTAAAAGGAAGGGAAATGTCTGCAGAAAAATTTATATATTTATTAAATGTAAAAGTAGTTGATGCAAAAGTACTTTTACTTAGACCTTGTGTTTTTTGTATATTTTTGTATATGATATTCAATAGTTGTTTCTGTTTACTATCAATCCTTGTTTTCATAGAGTAAACCCCTCACACTTTAAACGGGAACAGCTTGTAAATATGTTGAAGAGTTGCTTCTATTTAGTACCAAATAATGTTTTATGTAAAGGATACCTCATACATTAATGTATATTAATGTGTACAGTATGTAGATATACTGGATATAATTGATTTTTTTACTGCCAAGTAATGTGTTTGTAAAGTAAAATTATGTTTCTGAAGGCTATTATCACAACTTTTAACTCTTTTAATGCAGTATAAAACTATTTAAGAGTAATTTACTGTAAACTGATTGTTTAATCTCACAAAATAAAAGCCTAAAGCTGTTGGGATAGTATTAATGTACCTTACAATGAGGGTCATTTGAATAAATTTTTACAGTTTTTAACAGCTATCTAGATTTATAATGAGATTTGTCTTTTATTCTACAACAGTTGGCTGTAAAAACACAGAATATCTAGGTGGGTGAAACTAACTGTGTGCTGCATGGGATTTTTCCAGTGAAAGTTACCACCGATACCAATTTCTGCTATTACGGCAAATGCAAGGGCTTTCATCAGTGGGGCACAGTGGCGGTTCTAGACCAGTTTTAATAGGGGGGCCAGGTTGGGGCCGCTTTTTTGTTAGGGGGCACACACAACCCGGAAAAAAGGATAAATCCCTCATTCAGACAAAGCAGTGTTTACAATTTCAGCAATTTTGATTGGGTAGTAAACTGCTGAGACACTTTATTTCTGCCTTTCCCTTCAGAACAAAATCATTGCAAGAAATCTGTCATTGTATTATTAATGCAGACTCCCTGTCAGGGGGGCCACAGGGGGGTCTAGACTCAGAGTTACGGGGGCACTGGCCCCTGTTGGCCCCCCCCCCTAGAACCGCCCCTGGTGGGGCATAGGCTCAATCATCACTGTGTTACCTCATTTGGCAATAGATAGTTACTTTACAAAAACATATTTACATTAAAATCTTTGTGATTATTACTTTAAAGTACAACATATGCAAATGGCTGAAAATAAGTGTTAAATTCAGAATGGCCACATTCCTGTTGGGTTAAAAGAATATTCCGGTGTAAATCTAATCCATGGTCTAAATCACTGTGAAACGGTGTTAGACTCCCTCTCGAGAGAACAAGTTAGCAGACCGCTAATTTACGGAGTTTTATCAACCTCAGAAACGACCGCACGACAACAATACACCAAAAAGTGCCACCAAAAAGCCACAAATAATGCTCAGAACAGCACCAAACTTCAGCAACAGTACAAATAGGGTCTCAGCACATAGTCCGGGGCATCTAACCTCTGCTAGCTTAGCTAGGGAAGCTATTAGGATGCTAAAAACAGAGTTGACCTCTCCTCCATCAGCTTCTGGGTCAGGGAAGTCCCGACGTGATGATTACCGAGTGCGGTTAGAAATGCTCAATTCCATTCTTTTCCCTGTCCGCTCTCGATAATAACTGTTATATACTGGCAGGTAAGACACATATGAACTTTGATTGCTTTTCCATGGATTCATAATCATACATTTTCATCCATGAGCCGCGGAACTCTACTGCACTCGGTAATCGTCGCATCGGGACTTCCCCGACCCGGAAGCTGATGGAGGAGAGGTCAACTCTGTTTTTAGCATCCCAATAGCTTCCCTAGCTAAGCTAGCAGAGGTTAGATGCCCCGGACTATATGTGCTGAGACCCTGTTTGTACTGTTGCTGAAGTTTGGTGCTGTTCTGAGCATTATTTGTGGCTTTTTGGTGGCAGTTTATATTTGCATCCATTTACTGCAGTGATTGTTGTCGTGCAGTCGTTTCTGAGGAATACTTTTTTATTTGTAAAAAAAAATGAAAAAACAAGTATCATTTTCTTTCCACTTCATAATTATACACCACTTTGTGTTGGTCTATCACATAAAATCCCAATAAAATACATTTACATTTGTGGTTAAAGCGTGACAAAATGTGGAAAAGTTCAAGGGGGGTGAATACTTTTGCAAGGCACTGTATGTCATTAAACTACCATTCTGTTCCACTGCAAGTGTGCCCAACCAACACTGCAGCCAGTCATTAAGACTTCATGCATCAAAACTTTGTTCCAACCCACAGAACTTTATCATTAATTCTAGTGGGGAACCCAGAGTTTCTAACTAAAACATATGTCAGGCTGAGTTTTGGAGAAATGGTGAAACAATTTTGCACAAAAAATTGAGAATATTTCCATTTGCTGACATGTTGGAGCATTAAAAACATGGAGTCACTCTTACCTACAAAGTGATATTTATAAACTACAGTATCACTCTTACATTTGATTCACACTGAAATACATAGCTTTCTAATAGTCTCATATTAGTTTGAACACAATACAACACAAGCTCTGAATATGTATACAATCAAAATTGTAAGCAGGGATGAATGGGCTCCTGCCCACTCTGTGTCACTCATCACTGCTTGCAATTTTAATCCTTTTTGTATATGATATATCATCTACGAAACCCTTTTGAATATACTATTTTGCTCCTTATTCTGGAAGGAGAACGTCGGGAAATACATATTTTTTTACCCAGCGGTAGGCTTAATAAACTCCTTGCTGCTGTTTTCCTCATGTTTTTTGCATCTTGTCCCTCACACTGGAAAGCTGTAATACCTGAAGAGCTGGCTGTTTTTTTTTTACCCTGGAGTAGATTGCAGCACTATGAATCTATAATGCAATCTCCGAACATGAAGTGACTATTACTATTTCAACCCATCAGATATGTTGGAGATCTCATGCACGGAAATCTGAGAACTGTGTTCGGTAGAGTGAGCAAGAGAGAGAGAGAGAGAGAGAGAGAGAGAGAGAGTGTGTGTGTGTGTGTGTGTGTGTGTATGTATGTGTGTGTCTCTGTATGTGTGTGCACTTTTATAGAGAGGAGCTGTGTTTGGGGAGGAGAATGTGGAAGTGAATTATGCCTTTTTTCAGAAGGGAGGGGTACATATATGTATGTGTGTGTGTGGGGGATTGGTGGATAGCACACTGTATGTATGCTCACTAAGTATATGTGGGCTGGTGTGTGGTGTGTGTGTGTGTGTGTGTGTGTGTGTGTGTGTGTGTGTGTGTGTGTGTGAGAGAGAGAGAGAGAGAGAGAGAGAGAGAGAGAGAGAGAGAGAGAGAGAGTCTATGAGAATGCAACAGAAAGAAGAAAGAGCATTTTATGACACCTCTTTGTGTGTATTTAAACACTGCAGTGTGTAAAGTGCATTTTTATGTACTTGTGTGCCCACGGTCATGTTTACAGAGTGTGTGCATGTGTTTAGATCATATAGAAATGCATATATGAGAAAATGTCTAGATGTGTTGTACAATTGTGAGTATGACTGCAGGTTCTTTGTATGTGAGTGGGTTTTTGGGTTTTTATATTTGATATGCATATGTGACCATCTGTTTAAGTTAACTGTATGCATGTGAATCACTGAAGTGTGTGTGTGTGTGTGTATGTGTGGGGTGGGGGGGGTGGGGGGGTAAGACTGAATCTCTCTTATGTGCCTCTGTGAAAATGTATTTATCTCTAGATAATGGAATTGTGTTGTTCTGTCATTAAATACCCAGTGATGTGCACGGCCTTGTGGCCCAGTTGTTGAAAAACGTGCGCTAAAGTGCCCTCTTGGGAGCCAAAACGCGTGCTAAACTGCCCTCTTGGGTGGAAAAAACACACTAAACTGCCTCCTTGGCTGGTTTAAACATGATAAACTGCCCTCTTGGGTGGCAAAAACATGCGCTAAAGTGCCCTCTTGGGAGGCAAAAACGCGTGCTAAGGTGCCCACCTGGTTGGCAAAATACAACTGCCCTCTTGGGTGGCAAAAACGCGTGCTAATGTGCCCTCTTGGGAGGCAAAAATATGTGCTAAAGTGCCCTCTTGGGAGGCAAAAACGTGTGCTAAAGTGCCTTCTTGGGAGGCAAAAACACATGCTAAAGTGCCCTCTTGAGAGGCAAAAACACATGCTAAAGAGCCCTCTTCGGAGGCAAAAATGCATGCTAAAGTGCCCTCCTGGTTGGCAAAACAAACTAAACTGCCCTCTTGGCTGGTTAAAACATGATAAACTGTCCACTTGGGTTGCAAAAGGGCGTCTTTAAGTGCCCTCCTCATTGGCAAAACACACTAAACTGCCCTCTTAGGTGAAAATAAAACACTTAATTGCTCTCTTGGGTGGTTAAAACAAGTTTAAGCGCACTCCCGGTTGGTAAAACACAACTGCTCTCTTGGGTGGAAAAACACACTAAACTGCTGCCATTGGATGGAGAATATTGATTCCAATTAAGGCATGCAAGCTTTCCCAGAGTCATTTTATGGTCTCAACAAGTTAAACCCTGTTTATGTTCAATACACTTTGTATGGCCATTAGCCCATATTTTCTGGTTTTTTTTTTAAATTTATTTATTTATTTATTTTTTGCAAACGGCCGATGGGCTAATAAACTTTCTAGATTTTATTTTCAATTTACAATTTAGGCTAGGTCAGTTAGATTCATTGTATTTAGTAAATGATGGAATAAATTGATAGCAGCTAGATAGATGGTAATTTAAGTTTTAAGAACACATTCCCGTTGTTAAAATAAGTCCATTCCATCCATTTAAGTATTCAGTTTTAGACACACTCTCTCTCAAATGGTCACATGTCAGTGGGGACTTAATACTGACTGAGGTGCAACCTGGCATCCTACTGCTGTGTGAGGTAGGTAGCTAATATAGCAAGCTGTCTATTAAGTTAACAATTTTGCATTACTAAATACTAGAGTATGTAGCCTGGAAGTGCTATTATTAGGTAGAGATGCCTATCACATGTTTAAGCCTAGGCTGAGGAGCTAGCCTAGCTAAGTCTTGCGGGAATAGCTTTTTAAAGCTAGCCAGTAAAATTAAAAGTGGGGTTAGCATTGCATATCAGGGTTTCTGCCAGGTTTAAGTTGACACCCCGCTAGGCTAAGCATTTGGGATTTTTTTTTCTGTTTTAATTTTTAAAAATACTTTTCTTTAAAATGCCTTTTTAAGTGCACAGCTCAGTTGGAAACATATACAGTGGCTTGCAAAAGTATTCATCCCCCTTGAACTTTTCCACATTTTGTTACGTTACAACCACAAATGTAATTGTATATTAATGGGATTTCATGTGATAAAGTGGTGCATAATACAAGGTTATACAAGGTTTTCAAACATTTCTAAAAATAGAAAACTGAAAAGTGTGGTGTGCAAAAGTATTCACCCACTTTACTCTGATACACTTAAATAAAATCCAGTGCAACCAATTACCTTCAGAAGTCACCTAATTAGTAAATGGAGTCCACCTGTGTGTAATCTAATCTCAGTGTAAATACAGCTGATCTGTGAAGGCCTCAGAGGTTTGCTAGAGAACATTGTTGAACAAACAGCATCATGAACCCCAAGGAACACACTGGACAGGTCAGAGATAAAGTTGTGGAGAAGTTTAAAGCATGGTTAGGATATGAAAAAATATCCCAAGCTTTGAACATCTCACAGAGCACTGTTCAATCCATGGGATGGGAAGATGGATGGAGCCAAATACAGGACAATCTTGGAAGAAAACCTGTTAGAGTCTGCAAGAGACTTGAGACTGGGGAGGAGGTTCACCTTCCAGCAGGACAACGAGCCTAAACATACAGCCAGAGCTACAATGGAATGGTTTAGATCAAAGCATATTCATGTGTTAGAATGGCCCAGTCAAAGTCCAGACCTAAATCCAAGTGAGAATCTTTGGCAAGACTTGAAAATTGCTGTTCACAGACACTCTCCATCCAATCAGACTAAACTTGAGCTATTTTGCAAGAAGGAATGGGCAAATATTTCGGTCTCTATACTGAATATATATACTATACTCTCTATATACTTGCAGCTGTCATTGCAGGGAAAGGTGGTTCTACAAAGTATTGACTCAGGGGGGTGAATACTTTTGCACACCACACTTTTCTGTTTTTTATTTTTAAAAATGTTTAAAAACCATGTATCATTTTCCTTCCATGTCACAAATATGCACCACTTTGTGTTGGTCTATCACATAAAACCCCATTCAAATACATTTACATATGTGGTTGTAACATGACAAAATGTGGAAAAGTTCAAGGGGGGTGAATACTTTTGCAAGCCACTGTATGTCCATGCTTCATTGTAGTTTGTTTCTTTTGAGGATTCAAATAAATATTTTAAATGTGTATTGTTCCGTGTGTTTTTATCACAGAGCCCTATTGGGTGAAGAAAACACACTAAACTCTAGATGACTATTAAGATCAAGAAATACTATGAAACATTACTGTTGCAATGACTTCTATGTTGGGCCCCTTTTTGATTAATATTGAGCCAGAACTATATCTCACAGAACCAGTTTGGATTATCTGGTGCTAATATGGTGTTAAAATGCACTAGAATACAGGAAATGGCATCTACTTAATTGAAAATGTTCTGGGGGAGTACCCCCAGACCCCCTAGGGTTTTATTTCCTTCATACATCCATGTCTCTGTGTATTCTTCACAGTCCAATGTTGAATCTACACAGTTCTCGTGGATGCTGATCCTAACTACAAATTAACTTGAATAGTCTGTCTAGTTAGTCTGTTTTAAGGCTATATAATGTGCCATTTGTATAACATATAAACATGTCTAAAGTGCCCTCGGCAACACACAGAACTTAGTACCCGCTTCAGTGGCGAGAACGCGCTGTATGTGCCCTTTTTTTTCTTTTCGCCTCTGCCCTTCAAAAAGTCTGTGCACGCCACTGTAAATACCATACAGCCAACAGAAAACAGCATTTGTTCCACTGTGGTTTGTGTTCAGTAGTCTCTCATACGCACACACTGCTTTTCTCCACATTAAATCATTCATGGATTTTGTTGTTATCTGAATTCATTTGATGATTGAAATGACTTTTGAATTGTGCTACTCTTTACTATTTTTCAGAAAGTGAATCAAGGCCTGAAGCACAACAAGATTTTGAATGAGCCAAAGGGACTATAAAGGGTCAGAGTCAAGAGGGACTAAAATCTAACATGATCAACTGTATAACTGTACCTTTGTATGCATCACACTTGAACTTATTAACTTTGATGTTATCTTAATATATATATATATATACATATATATATATATATATATATATATATATATATAAATATATATATATATATATATATATATATTTAGATATATGTATACTTCATCTTTTTCTGTCTCAACAAGCTACAAAACAATACTGATTTAATCTATATGGGCTTTTATATTTGCTTTTTTAAGTACACTGAAGTGCATCCCATTTTTTTTTTTTTTTTAATATTTTTTCAGGCATAGACACCTTTAATTGACAGTGAATAGACCAGAAATGGGAGTAAGAGGGGGGTGTGACGTGCAGCAAAGTTCCTCTGGCCAGGATTCAAACCAGGGTCTGCTGCGTATGTTGCATGCGCTCTTAACCAATCGACTATCTGCGTGCGCGTGTGCACCATAACCCTAACCATGCTGTGACGTATGTACAAGAGGTAACTGGTCTCAGTCCCAGTTGCAGCCGGAGCAATGTGAATGCAGGGCAGCGGGGGACTGGGGAGGAGGGACAATCGTGCTTCAGCACAGTACAGAGCAACTGGGCCAAGTGTGAGTGTGACACTAACCATCAAATTTTGCTAGAATCTAGTGGTCAGATCAGCATACGTTGAACACACGTTGCCTTTTTCATCATGGTTTGGGAACTTTGGGAGAATTTGTCCAATCCTTTCGTTCAAAGCAAAAATTTTAACATCACATTATATGCCAACATTAATCATGTGATTATTTGTCCAGCGCGTTAAACTAATTTAGTGTGCAGTTCTTCATGTTTTAGTGACACTATAGGTTTGGTTGTGCTTCAAAAGAACCAGTTCACACTGCCAGTGCTCTAACCTCTCTGAAAGGCAAAATTGTTTATAGTTGTACTGAGCAGCCACACTGGAAGATGGAATTAAAACCAGGTTGCCAAAGGGAGAGGGTAGACACAATATGTTTAAGTATTCTGAAACGCATTCAATCCCACATAGCTGGGTTGGAAAGTTCCAAAAATTGTCGGACTCAACCGCCCCTAATCTGACACTGTTTGTCAAGATACTCAACCATCTAACAGTTCTGATGAAGGATATTGGCAGCTTAAGTGCTAAACTGTCTTGACTGCCTGTACTCCTTGATGAAGCAGTGAACAAGGATGTCCACTGCAGGGCACTGTTGTGGCTGATAATCATTTTAGGTCTTCCAATTACTGAACACAGTTATGCACTCAGGGAGAGTCCAGGATGTGGAGACCAGAGTGCACATGCTGTCCATCTGTCAGATGAGGCAGAGAGGAGCAACCAAGGTATGCAACAGAGGGCCTGTAGACAGGTGACTTCAGGTAAACACACAAGACCAAACAGAATTGTCAAATCACATTAAACAGTTTCACAACGAGAGGTATCACTTTATAGATTTGGTCTAGACCTGGTGAACAACAAGGGACATCAGCCCTAATGACCTCTTTACTACTGGCGGTCACAGAGCAGTCTCTTTTTGAGGGAATAGCAGATGCTGGAACCCAGCCTGGTATTACAATAATGACATCCTGATGGTGGAGGACTGAAGAGACTGGTGGACATAATCCACCAACACCAGTGACAGTGTCATGCGCTGCCCAAGCAAGACATTTTCAATACTTTAGCTTCATCAGTCTCTAAGACGCTTGTTGGTTCCAAGCATTCTGCCTGATTTATGGTAGGGCACTTGACACATTTGATTAGTATAACTTGAGAGAAATTACATACATTTGTCATTCAGTGCTTTTTATATGAAGTTGTGCATCTGGAGAATTTTGCTATATTTCTACTCCATATTTTGTTGCACAGTTTGGACAGTCACTTAAAGGAGAACTTCGGTCAATTTAAACATGCAGCTTCATCGCTCAAGCTACCCTTGACTTGCCAGTACCGAAGACGCGGACACATTTGGTCCAACCATTACAGAGCTCCGTGAACGGAGACTTAGCATAGACAGCTAACAGCATGGGGTCAGAACTTTACGCTGTGTTTTAAGCGTCTTAACATGCTCCACATCTCACACCGAATGTTATGCAACATCAGCAGACACCTTAGCACACAGCACTACCAAACTAGCATATCCATCGAGTGTGTACTTAACAGGCTTAACAGGCTATTGTAAGGCTCATGGCTCATGACAGGCTGTAACATGGACATGTACATTATGAACATAAACACGAAAATGCTGGAATACGCTTCCGTCTCCACCAGTGAGGGAGTAAGTGCACGCTCGACGGATTGACTAGTTTGGTCTAGCTACCAGAAGACACAGATGTCAACAAACAGGTAAGTAGCTCCTTGCACAAACACACTGTTTTAACTACTTTTTTATTCAGTTTGAGTCATACACGCTACAGTGCTGTGTGCTAAGGTGTCTGCTGATGTTGCATAACTTTTGGTGTGAGATGTGGAGCATGTTAAGACGCTTAAAACACAGTGTAAAGTTCTGACCCCATGCTGTTAGCTGTCAATGCTAAGTCTCCGTTCACGGAGCTCTGTAATGGTTGGACCAAATGTGTTCGCGTCTTCGGTACTGGCAAGTCAAGGGTAGCTTGAGCGATGAAGCTGCATGTTTAAATCGACCAAAGTTCTCCTTTAAGTGGCTGGAGGATAGTGTCTAGTTACCTTGACACTGTGGCTGTGACTCTTTTTGAAATCATCAAAAGTATTAATAAAGCCATAAGGTGGTCTGTGAAACCTGCATTCATTGCAACAGAACATAGTTGACTAGGCAGGGGCGAAAATCCTATTTCATAGTTGGGGGGGGTCCGGGACAATAAACAGTAACATTTTAGAGAATAATTCCAGGGGGGGACAAGGAATAAAAGTTGTAGCCTTTCTTTTATACAGCATCTTTTACCGCAATTTGACGCTTTAGTTTCCATCTCTCCAACAGGCAGGCAGAAGAACAACAAAATGATTGAAATCAAATTAACATTAAAGTATCAGATATGCTATTTTCTCTCTCTCTCTCTCTCTCTCTCTTGCAGTGTTGCACTCATGCACTGTCAGCATGTTCAAATCAAATATTTTAAAAAAATGTTATCACAAGTAATGATAATTACAATAATTGCATTATACTGTATTAGTCCTTACCTTACATGTATACAAGTTCTTGTTTATTCACCCAGCAATACAAAACAATGGTATTAGGTGGAAGGTGGCAATAATACACTTTATGTGAACACATCTGACATGATACCTTTGTTCACTGTTCTAACTTCCACCACAGTCCATTAAATATCATTACGAGAGGTAAAAGCTCCAAACAATCCCAAAACTAAAGGAAATACCTTCAAGAATAATCCAACATAAAACAATTTCTCAAAAATATATATTTATTGTGTTGTCACCGAACATCTGACAACTATGCCACAAAACTGTATGTATTCTAACTCTCTATCTGTAAAACAGTTTTACTGTTAAGACAATTAACTCTGGATAACTGGATAAAACTGAACTGAATAAATCTAAAATCTAAATCTTTACAGCTGTAAATAGCACATTATTGCGCGATTATAATGAGCACCGCTTTACATTGTGCTTTCAGTAAATGCTACTGCATTGTTAAAAAATTATTAATTGTGTCTCAAATTATTCTGGGGGGGGGGGCAGCTTTACTGGAGGGGGGGACATGCGGATTTCCGCCTATGTTACTAGGTACATTCCACAACCATGTACAGCTTGCCCTACATCTCAATGTAGGAGCAAGCAAGGGTCTATCCAAGAAAGGACAAAACAATGTGGAACTCCAGGTTGATGGACAGATGGCTCTTCAGCAGCCTCCCAGAGCTTGATGCTGTTTTGAGAAAGCTGGAAGGAACTGGTAAACTGATGACCGTGGCTCCTCTGCCATGACCCCAAGCCAAGCTCAGCTCACACAGAAGAGAGAGAGGAAGAGAGGTTAGCTTTGGCTTTCCTTCTTGTACTTGAAGTAAAAAGGAACCTTGCATTGCAAAAGGAACTGTCGACATGCATGCAGGAAGATGTAGCTCAATGACCTATGGGAGCGGGAAGAAGCAGGCCTGCTGGTGGATAAAAATCTGAAGCATGAGCAGAAACCTCTGTAGTAATGCAGGAATTTAAAAGATGCTAAAATGTCAAACAAAAACACAAGATAGAATGAGCCTTGGCTAGATTAACCTGTTAGGCTGCCTGGTGAGAGAAATTGCTGTGGGGACAACTATCTGCCGCCCCGGAATACAGTAACAACAGCAGATTTACAGATATTGTAGCAAACTGTGGTTGAAAAACAAATTACCTAGGACCAAATGCCACTCACTGCACCTGGGGGTTTAGGGAGCACGCTCTGTGTAATGGCACATTGAAAAGCAGACACATCAAAAAATATAAACATAAATTATTTTTTTCTTCTTTGAAAAGTTGGCTGTTGATCCATAAAACATCCATTCATCCCTTTGACTGAATGAGCTTCCTTAGGCTACAGAAACACCTGGCTGGACCTTTTGACACCGCCCTCCCCTCTAGATGGAGCACATTCTGCCGTCCAGCTCCTCCATATCCTCTGTCATGTGTCGGTGTCTAACAAAATAAAATCGCTCGCTAAGAAGACTTTTGCGGCAGTGTTTTAAAGCAACACGCTACTAAAGCGTCTTCGAGACTTTGGTTAATGTAAGGACCTCAAGCACGGTGTGAAGTAATGATGCTCGCTTTGTCTATTTCTCCTGACAGAATGTGCACTCTTATTTTGTGAGCAAACGTACATCCGGTGTCGTTGTGGCGCACTCTCAGCACACGCAGCTCTTTGTATGACTGGTCCGCGAGGTACCCCAGCACCGAGGATACATGCGGCAGCAGCAGCAGCAGCAGAGGACCATTAGAAGAGGAAGTCCAAACCAGGGACTGACAGGGTTCAGCAACGTCCCCTGTCCGAGCCACACTCCGCCACCGGACACTCAGAGCGTTAACGGGAGAGGGAACACGACGCTTCCCAGAGTGAACCGCTGCCTGTGAAGGTGGTTTAAAACAGAAGTTGGTTTACAGGGAAGTTTGATGGTCACAGCAGCAGTAACTGGAGCCTGGACGCTGGTGTGGAGAGGACAGAACCGACCTGAACTTTACTGACTCCAGGCTTATTTCCACAGTATATCTGCTTGAAAAAGCTTCTTTTATCGGGCCGTGGTGGTTTCTATTTGCTCACTCGCCATAAACCCTACAACTTTAAAAAAGGTTATCTCAGTAACTGCTGGTATACACATTGACGAGAGAAGAAAGTAACAGGGAGACGAGGACAGACGGAAAATTGGATGTATTTGCAGCCATGGATGTAACAGTTTACCCGCCTCCTCCTCAGCCTCTGGCCGCGTCAGACCACACCAGACTGGGTCAGCTCTCCTACCCTGACCCGGCCTTTGGGACCAACAAGGTAAGCAAGGAAAGGGATGAAGGGATCTACGTAGGCTACTTCTGTTACTCGTGTCGTCGAGATGAGAGCCACGTTTGTGGGGCCCTATTTCGATTTCTTTCAGTCTCTCTCTGTATTTATTTGTCCTGTCCTGCCAATTCAGCGACGATGATTTGCAATCAGGCTCCGGTTATCATCACAGCTAAGGATGAACTACATCCACGTCTTTGGTTCACACTGGCTCACTGGAGGATTCACGGGCTGTAATTTGACCCCCAGTTTGTTGTCGGTGATGTAATGACACCTTTAGTTAAAACTTCACCACTGATAATTGAAAGGTAATTACACATTACATTACATTTAAACACACACCTCATTAAAATCACAGCCATAAAAGTTATGTTTAGAATGATAGACACAGCAAGGAATAGTGAGAAAAGCACACATTGTTGGTAAGCTTAAAAATAAGTTCAGCGCAGTGCCTCTCATTTCTGTTTTGTGGTGCTTGGAATGAACACACCAGAGCTTCTCAGACAATGTGTGTCTGAGAAGCTCTGGTGTGTTTCTTCCCCCAGAGCAAGGCCAAAGGTCAGGGTCAGATTCACTGCAGCTGCTAGGGACCCAGTGTCTAACTCTCTGAAACAGGATGGGTGAATCATGCGGTTGTACAATGACATTGAATTGCTATCTATCTATCTATCTATCTATCTATCTATCCATCTTAGTACTTTCTCATGGTAATGGGTGTTTGTGTGCAGACACAGAGGGATCATGCTCATTTGACAGTGATGAATTACTTAATTATTTAAGTAGATGCAGCTAATGAATACATCTATTAACGTAAGCCATAGACCGCTCTCTTCAGTATTCACACGATGAAATGAAAAACACTCATTGTGTCATTTGAAGGTAACATCGATTTCAGTTTTTAAAACAGAAAAAAATGTAAATAGATTTAAAATCTGCTTTTTGCTCTAGGTTACCAGTAAATTAGAGTTGTCTGTCTTTCAATTCAATTTCAGATATAGGCTATTTCAGTTAGCTTCATTGTCATGTACATTTATTTATGTTGCTAAAGCATGTAAAGGAAACATAATCACTACACTCTCCCACACATGATGGCAGAGAGTTATACCTGAAGCTTGGATGTAAACCAAAATAGCATCATGTAATACCCATCACTCTAAGGTGACTTTATTCTCAGCATATCTCTGTCATGGACTTAGCTGGCTGGGTAATATTAGAATATACAATCATAACTTACAGGTTGCTGGTGTACAATTTTATGATTGATCGGACTACTTACAGGATGGTTATTGAGCAAACCCTCTATTTGATATATATATATATATATATATATATATATATTATATATTATACTATATACTAATATATATGTATATGATGTATATATCTAT